>NC_068282.1:2033500-2041000 GCF_025860055.1 Xyrauchen texanus
TGTCTGCTCGTATGAATGTCACATCATCAGAAAGTGTTTCGCCGCTGTTCAAATGCACTTTGGATCGCATCATTTATATGCATAAATGTTTTCCATCTGAAACGACTAAATATGAAATTAAACAAATGACAATAAAATGCAAAGTAATCTCTTCAGTAGTCATACTTTTTGAATGTAACTGTATTCTGATTACCAATGATTTAAATAGTAACTGTAGAGGAATACAGTTACTTATATTATGTCCACAAATGAGTTACTAGTGCTACTTGGGTGTTGAGAGATGTGTTCCTTTGATGCTCTTCAGTTTGGAGATTCAAAATGTTTCCCAAATAAACAGAAAGTCTGAGGCACTCAAAAGGCATATAAGTTTAAAAAGCCTTGTCTTATATAAAGTAACCTCTTGCTATATGTATCTATTTATATTGATATTTTAAACTATCCTGATGCGAAAATGTGACTTGTCTTATCTAAAGTAACTTGTTGTAATTGCTCTCTATCAGGTGATATGTGCAGATGAGCACCTGTGCTTCTAGGTCATGTGACCACATGCAGATATATAGCATGCAGTCTACGGACTGCCATTTTGAATTTGCCCTGAGGAAGGCCAAAGAGGCCGAAACATGTTGGCATATGTTTTTTAATGGATAGCCAAGTTTAAATAAAGGCTTTTTAAACTTATATTCCTTCTGAGTGCCTCAGACTTTCTGTTTACTTATATTATGTATTTTAAATATGTAATCCCATTACATGTATTCAGTTACTCCCGAACCCTGCATAAATATATATATGAGTGGTGGTGGCGTAGTGCGCTAAAGCGCACAACTGGTCATCAGAAGGTCACTGGTTCTGATCCCCACAGTCACCACCATTGTGTTCTTGAGCAAGGCACTTAACTCCAGGTTGCTCCGGGGGGATTGTCCCTGTAATAAGTGCACTGTAAGTCACTTTGGATAAAAGCATCTGCCAAATGCATATGACAACTAACCCAAAACCTTGATGCTGATAAAAAAAGTTAGCGTCCATGTTGTCAAGGTTCACACCACAGAGCATCAGAACTTTGGCAATGTGCGCTTTTCCTAAAATGACTCCAGCAGAACTGTGGCTAACCACATTGACTCGACTCTTAAAAAGCGGTGCTATAAGTAAACTACCTTTCCTCTTGAATTAAAAAGAAAATCCAGCAGATATAGCGTGCCTGTGCTTTAAAATGAAATTAAAAATGCAGCCTTTGATGTTTCCCCTCTTCTTAAAGCATGCACACATTCCCCTTCTCTTCCACGCTTTTCTCTTTGGTTTGTTCCAAATTCCGAACCATCTGTGGGTATGTGATACTTCTCTCCAGTACAATGAGCTCGGGCAGGGAGGCAGTGTTTCCCATAATCCTTCAATTCATTCAACTCTCACATCATATCATGCAAATGGAGCTGCTGTCTCAGGACTGGCAATCCTGTTCCAAGCGCATGCCTGAGCCCTGTGCGATACAACACATTTATTATGCATGCATTGCACTGGGCTTATGGTAATAAGGTATTAAATTAGTGCTGGACATTATTGCTCCCACAGATCATTTCTGTTTGAGAGATTTTTCATAAAAGACATTGCATTTGAAGGGAAACAGATTGGGAGGCAGATGAGGTGACGTTCAATTTTCCAAGCCAGTATTTGACATTTCGGCTCACTGCCACGGTTATCACGCGACTTATTACGGGGGGTTTTTATGCATCATGTTTGGAGAAACAATCCCATCAAAGTTTCTTCTGTTAGCTCGATGTGAAAATGAAACTTGTCTGCAATTAAACGGCCATGTTTCTCCTTTGATGCGCCGTGTGTAAATTCACTTGACGAATTACAATTATCAGTTTGGTTGAACGACTCCGGCGATGAATCGCTGTTTTCACCCCAATATGAAGGAGACCAAATGAAATCAAGTTAACATTGGTAAACATTTCACCAATCAGCTCGGCCCAGATGCATACATGTTTTCAAACATACATGAACATGCAACACTGTATCTCTCATTGTCTTGTCAAGTACTGACGGATGTTTAAAGCACACATAAGATGATACATTTAGTTCAGTATCGCTCTCAAGAGTCTTCTCACCTTATCATATTTTTATGACAATGACACAATAACAACAAAAGGAAATCCATTCCTATATCCACAGGGATTCTCCCATCAGCCAGTAAACACTCATTATAAAAGCAGAACTTACTGAAGAAGAAAAAAGATTAGCAAAACAAATGCCAAATAAAAGGGAGTTGTTACATAAGGGCTATTTCTACTCGTCTTTGGTGCGACCCAATGAACTGAGGTTGATTTAGACATGTTAAATAATCTTTCTGACTTGAATAAAGTGGCTATTGTTTACTTCTATGCTGCCTTTATGTGCTTTTTGGAGCTTCAAAGTTTTGGACCCCATTCATTTACACTGTATGGATTTTTTTGGGTGAACTAACCCTTTATAATCTCCCATCATACAACAATTAAGGATGACGCTACTGTGAATAAGGTCCATTTATGCAAACATTGTCATCCTTCATTTTTTGACAACGAGGCTGTGAGAGATATCTCTTCAATAGTCTCTTCAGTGGGTTGTACTTTTGTTTAAAGTGTTTTGGATCTTTTCGCTGATGAAACATTACCAAAATAAAAAAAATTCAAAATTCAAAATAAAAAAAAATAAAAATTATTATTATTATTTAAATTTTTTTTGGTTAATAATATATATATATATTTTTGGTCATGTTTAATCAGCTGAAAAGGTCCAAAACACGTTAAACCATCTATATATATATATATATATATATATATATATATATATATATATATATATATATATATATATATATTATTATTTTTTTTATAATTTTTTGGTTAATAATATATATATATATATATATATATATATATATATATATATATATATATATATATATATATATACATATATACATATATATATATAAGAAATACATTTATTTATTTTTTTGGTAATGTTTAATCAGCAAAAGATCCAAAACACTTTAAACAATATATATATATATATTATTATTTACATTTTTGGTTAATAATATATATATTATAATAATAAATAAAATGTATTTATATATTTTTTGGAAATGTTTAATTAGCTGAAAAGATCCAAAACACTTTAAACAATATATATATATATATATATGTATATATTATTATGTTTATTGTTTTTGGTTAATAATATATATATATATATATATATATATATATATATATATATATATATATATATATATATATATATATAAATAAAAAAAATTTTTTGGTAATGTTTAATCAGCAAAAAGATCCAAAACACTTTAAACAATATATATTATTATTATTATTATTATTATTATAATATGTATTTATTTATTTATTTTTTGGTAATGTTTAATCAGCTGAAAAGGTCCAAAACACTTTAAAAAACCTATATATATATATATATATATATATATATATATATATATATATATATATATATATATATATAATTTTAATTTTTTGGTTAATAATATATATATTATAATAATAAATAAAATGTATTTATTTATTTTTTGGAAATGTTTCATTAGCGAAAAAATCCAAAACACTTTAAACAATATATATATATATATTATTATGTTTATTGTTTTTGGTTAATATATATATATATATATATAATAAATAAAAACAAATTTTTTGGTAATGTTTAATCAGCAAAAAGATCCAAAACACTTTAAACAATATATATATATATATTATTATAATTATTGTTTTTGGTTAATAATATATATATTATAATAATAAATAAAATGTATTTATTTATTTTTGGAAATGTTTAATTAGCAAAAAGATCCAAAACACTTTAAACAATATATATTATTATTATTATTATTATATTATATGTATTTATTTATTTATTTTGGTAATGTTTAATCAGTGAAAAGGTCCAAAACACTTTAAACAACCTATATATATATATATAGATATATATATATATATATATACCTATATATATATATATATATATATATATATATATATATATATATATATATATATATATATATATATATATATATATATATATATAATCTTTTATTTTTTTTGGTTAATAATATATATATTTTAATAATAAATAAAATGTATTTATTTATTTTTTGGTAATGTTTAATTAGCTGAAAAAATGTTTATGTCAGTAATAAAATAAATCCACACAAAAAAACATACGTTGTGGAAAATTAGATATAATCTAGGAGCTTTATATTGCTTTATACATTATTTCACACCATTAAAGAGACTGTAAGTCTTTCCCTCACAGCCTTGTTTTCTTTCCCGTCAAAAATCACATTCCTGTAGACTGTGTCATTTAAAACTAAAACTTACTCTCTTTTGGTGCCCCTCTGTGGACATTTCAGCCAGAGACTGGAGCTTCATGGGCACATATGTCCAACAACACTTCCAGCTTCGGCCACTGGGGGCAGTGGTTCACATTTCGGTGAACAGAGCGATTTCAGAAGCAGACATTTTGACCTACTGTCTCCGAATTCACAGTGTAATCAGTTTAAAAGACCACCAGCTTCAAATTTATTGAACATATTCTTTATTCAATGTTTGTGTGTGTCCATAACAGCTTTATAATGGTAAAGTTATGTCTAGGGGAATTAGAAATGCAATACGTTTGTATAATACTTTAATTGTGTAATTATGATCAACTACACTAAAACGGACCAAAATGAGATTCGAGTCCAGTTTTATGTATATTGACAATGTGAATGCAGAGCGTAGTTCTAGCGGGAAGACTAGCAGCTGTACATCATCGCACCATTAGCTGGGTAATCCCCAGCCAATCACATGTAAGCCGTTGCTTTATAAGGCAACCTCCACCACCCCACCACCACCTGTTGAGTCCCGTCCTGCACGGGGGTAGTCCTAGCTAGTCCTAGTCATAGCAGGATATGACGGTTTCCGAGTACAACTTCAGTTCTTTTTACGCCCTTACAAGAAAAACCTTTTTTTGTCTGCTTAATGAAGAGTTTATTCTTTTAAAGACGACTCAATGTTGAGTTGTAAACCTACAAGCTGCCATGAAGCGGCACAAGAGCTTTCACCGAGGCCAGACTTCAAGAGAGACTGCTGGGCCGTCAGTAAAATCACCGGTATTATCCATTTAATTTTTTGCAAAGTCCCTCTGTGGGAGCTGGTTTAATTATGGTCTTTGGCTTTATACAGTAGTGCAATTTATGTTAATAGAGCGAGAAATCCACAGGCTGCCTCTCTCAAAATGTTTCACTCTGTTTTCCAACATTTTTCCATTGAAGAGCTCTAAAAACTGAAATAGCTTCAGATTCAAACCATTTATAGCATCACGCTGGTTCTGTAATGGTAAAGTTAAACGGGTTTAATACAGACAGACACTAAAAAGTGAAAAATATTGATATTGCTTTTATTTTTTATTAGTGGTGCTTGCCAAAGGCATCACTATTGTTCTCTTGCATACTTATTATTATTCTTCCATACAAAATTTCGGCACCTAACTCGTCCCGCACCGTTTGGTGTAGACCCACGAATGAGGTGTCAAATCGAACGGCCTATTGAGGACACGTGTGCTATGACTTTTCTAAGGGGTGGGTGGTACGACTTTCGCACAGCCGACGAAAAAGCGGCCAAAAAAGTCCCATTGACTTAACATTGCGGAATGTTCAGAAATTTTAATCCCAACCGACGTTTTCACACACACAGACAAAAAGGGCCTGACAGCCCTGCGTCTCTCCCTCTCTCTCTCCCTCAGAGGATTTATATTATCAAGCAGACAATAAGTAATGACCTAAAATCTTTATAGCCACACCCTAAAACGTGCTAAAAACGTGTTAGCAACATGTTAACACATGTTAGTATCGCCTAGCGAAGTGCAAAAAAATTCTAAAAACGTGTTAGCATCATGCTAACACATGCTAGATTCGCCTAGCGAAGTGTTAAAACATGCTAAAAACGTGCTAGCATCATGCTAACACATGCTAGCATCGCCTAGCGAAGTGTTAAAACATGCTAAAAACATGCTAGCATCATGTTAACACGTTAGCATCGCCTATCCTAATGTTAAAACATGCTAAAATTGTGCTAGCATCATGCTAACACATGCTAGCATTGCCTAGCGAAGTGTTAAAACATGTTAAAAACGTGCTAACATCATGCTAACACATGCTAGCATCACCTAGCGAAGTGTTAAAATATTCTAAAAACGTGCTAGTATCATGCTAACACATGTTAGCATCGACTAAAGAAGTGCTAAAACATGCTAAAAACGTGCTAACATCATGTTAACACATGCTAACATCGCCTAGCGAAGTGCTAAAACATGTTAAAAACGTGATAGCATCGCCTAAAGAAGTGTTAAAACATGCTACAAACATGCTAACGTCATGCTAACACATGCTAGCATCGCCTAGTGAAGTGTTAAAACATGCTAAAAACGTGATAGCATCATGCTAACACATGCTAGCATCGCCTAGCAAACTGCTAAAACATGCTAAAAACATGCTAGACGATGTTAACATGTGTTAGCATTATGCTAGCAAGTGCTAGAACATGTTAAAAACGTGCTAGCATCATGCTAGCACATGATAGCAACATTCTATGACCATTAATTTAGTGCTTAGCAACAAGTTAGAAAATGCTATTTGACAAGTTTTGCCACAGCAAGCACAACTCACATTTTCTTCAGGAAATGTACCTATCTAGTTTCACATTGCGTGTCTTCTGTGTGAAGAGTTCAATGTACATTTCATCTTGTGTTAGTTGTATGTGGTACTGTATGTTGCTCTTTTGTTTTACCGACTCACAACATTGAGCGCGCCACATTATAATCACCATTATGTCTGTCATTCCGTCACACTCACTTAGATTAAACAAGTGCATTAATAATGTTTTCATGACTAATTAATAGTTTGCACCTTGCCAAGAATCGTTTTCTTCCACCACTAATTCTAATTGGTCCAATTAATCATGCAAAAGGTAATTAGCATAGTCAAAGGAGACGTGAAGCTTGTTGGTGCTCTGGGGAATTTGCCATGATACCCCCCCCTCTTTCTTTTTGATACAAATAAAGAATTAGTCAGGGTTGGTGGTAGATGGAATCCCGGGCATTCGCACCATAATACTAATGACCGTGTGTCTTTGTGGCGAGGCGTGTGGGAATGACACAGAACTGGCATGTCAAAAGAGAGAGACTCAATGAGGGATGTACACGGAGGAGAAGAACGGAGAAATAGACACACATCCGCTCTGTTCCAATGTCCTCTACGTTTTACATTTTCAATGGATATGTGAGGTGAAAGGTAACATGTTCGCAACTCTCCATATTGACCTTTTGTTTTGCAATTGCTCATTAAATTGATCAGTTTGTCAAAGGATTAGTGTGGATTGACCACGATGCTGGATGTACAGTAGGGGATATTGGGGCTAGTCGTCACATGTCACTGTAAATTATATTATATTTAACAAG
>NC_068282.1:2056000-2061000 GCF_025860055.1 Xyrauchen texanus
CACCACCATTGTGTCCTTGAGCAAGGCACTTAACTCCAGGTTGCTCCGGGGGGATTGTCCCTGTAATAAGGGCACTGTAAGTCGCTTTGGATAAAAGCGTCTGCTAAATGCATAAATGTAATTGTAATGTAAATGTAACTGAATAACAAACTGTATATCTCCAGAGGACCAAGATATTGTTTATTAAACGCATCAATAAATTCTAAATGTTCTTTAGCTTGACTTTAGAACCAGCAATCTGAACCAGGGATGTAACTACTGGGAGGACCCAGGGTGAGGGGGTCCCGTCTAGGTCGACCAAAATGACTGTGGGCCCGACGTGCAATGAAAAATTACAGGCCCGACAGGTTCTTTGCACTGGGGCTCATATCCAAGTTACGCCACTGGTCACTACCTTATGCAGGTCAAATGTATTTATTTATTTTTAACTCCAGCAGCAGGAACCCGGAAAAGAAGTAAATATGTGACTGAGCGCCCGTGAACGAGATGACACAGCACACGGACACCCGTCTCCCATCGCACAACCCAGCCATGAAAGAGTTTATATATGGAGGAAACACACTGCGGTCCGGTGCGGCCAATCAGCAATCAGCTCATCTGTTTACCCCACACCTGAGAGTGAATTAGAGAGAGGGAAAGAAAGAGAATATGACAATATACACACACACACACACACACGCACACACTACATACACACAAACAATACGGTTGAGAAGGTCATCACAACGGAGGACACGGAAAAGTGCGCGAGCTGCGGCAAAACGGCTGACACTAACGACACTGATAACAGTCACAACAAACATTTATCAAAACATTCAAAATAACACATTCCAGTGCCGGATCGCCAGTCAAAACACACACAGATAAAACAGAAGCTCACGCACTGGAGATGTTTCATCTGGATTATACACATACCTGATGAAAGCGATTTCAAAAAGTGGTGAAGACACGTCTCACCCATCTCAACCTATAACTGACAGCGATATATCTGATTACCATGCAGTGAATACTTGGAAACAACTCAGAAATTAATCTTTTGCAATAGTAGGTTGGCGATGTTGCGATTGGTCAATGTTGAGATTGGTCGATGTTGCGATTGGCCGATGTTGCGATTGGTCGATGTTGCGATTGGCCGATATTGAGATTGTTCGATGTTGCGATTGGTCCATGTTGAGATTGTTCGATGTTGAGATTGGTCCATGTTGCGATTGGTCGATGTTGCGATTGGTCGATGATGAGATTGGTCGATGTTGAGATTGGTCGATGTTGCGATTGGTCCATGTTGCGATTGGTCGATGATGAGATTGGTCGATGTTGAGATTGGTCCATGTTGCGATTGGTCGATGTTGAGATTGGTCCATGTTGCGATTGGTCCATGATGAGATTGGTCGATGTTGAGATTGGTCCATGTTGCGATTGGTCGATGTTGAGATTGGCCGATATTGCGATTGGTCCATGTTGCGATTGGTCGATGATGAGATTGGTCGATGTTGAGATTGGTCCATGTTGCGATTGGTCGATGATGAGATTGGTCGATGTTGAGATTGGCCGATGTTGCGATTGGTCGATGTTGCGATTGGTCGATGTTGAGATTGGCCGTTGTTGCGATTGGTCGATGTAGCGATTGGTCGATGATGAGATTGGTCGATGTTGCGATTGGTCGATGTTGAGATTGGTCGATGTTGCGATTGGTCGATGTTGCGATTGGTCGATGTTGAGATTGGTCGATGTTGCGATTGGTCGATGTTGAGATTGGTCGATGTTGAGATTGGTCGATGTTGCGATTGGCCGATGTTGAGATTGGCCGATGTTGAGATTGGCCGATGTTGAGATTGGCCGATGTTGAGATTGGTCGATGTTGAGATTGGTCGATGTTGCGATTGGCCGATGTTGAGATTGGTCGATGTTGAGATTGGCCGATGTTGAGATTGGTCGATGTTGAGATTGGCCGATGTTGAGATTGGTCGATGTTGCGATTGGTCGATGTTGAGATTGGTCGATGTTGCGATTGGCCGATGTTGAGATTGGTCGATGTTGAGATTGGCCGATGTTGGGATTGGTCGATGTTGGGATTGGCCGATGTTGCGATTGGCCGATGTTGCGATTGGTCGATGTTGAGATTGGTCGATGTTGAGATTGGTCGATGTTGAGATTGGCCGATGTTGAGATTGGTCGATGTTGCGACTGGCCGATGTTGAGATTGGTCGATGTTGAGACTGGTCGATGTTGAGATTGGTCGATGTTGAGATTGGTCGATGTTGCGATTGGCCGATGTTGAGATTGGCCGATGTTGCGATTGGCCGATGTTGAGATTGGCCGATGTTGAGATTGGCCGATGTTGAGATTGGTCGATGTTGGGATTGGCCGATGTTGCGATTGGCCGATGTTGCGATTGGTCGATGTTGAGATTGGTCTATGTTGAGATTGGTCGATGTTGTAATCAATCACGCTATGGGGGTGTAGTAATTTGTGTGTTTGGGGAGTTTAGGCAGTTTGTCATGAATAAACACCTACACAATATCAACATCAAATACAATATAATTACTTTTATGTTTAATACATTTTAATACTCATGCTAGTATGGCAAAGCTAAGGTGGTAGCTGCCACCCTGTGCCACACTTCTGGCCATGCCCCTGATTGCAAGGGGTGTGAAAAAACTGCCTTATTCTCAAATCTGGTTCACTTTCACAAGTTTGCTGCATTGACAAATACTTGGAAGAAACAAAATGTCAGGATCAAATGGGTGATGGGAAAGGTTTTCAGTGAATTAACACTTAAGTTTCTCACTCAAAATTATCGTATGGCTTCAGAAGTCTTGAAATAAAGCGCAGGTGAGATATGGACAACTTTTAGGGATCTTGAAGGTGATTAAATGATGACAGAATTTAACATTTGGGTGAGAACCAGAGGGCACTATCAATTTTTGTGCATGACATTTTTGCAGAACTATATATTTTTAAAGAATTGTCAAGAAAAAGTATGTGAACCCTATGGAATTACCTGCATTTGTGTATAAGTGTGTCTTGAAATCTGATTCAATCTTCATCTAAGTTACAATAATAAACAAACACAATCTGTTTGAACTAATAACACATGCACTATTATATTGTTCTTGTACGTATTGAATGCATCATTCAAACATTCACAGTGTAGGTTGGAAAAAGTATGTGAACCCCTAGACTAATAACATCATCAAAAGCTAATTAGAGTCAGGAGTAGGCAAACCTGGCATCCAGTTAATGAAACGAGATTGGAGGTGTGGGTTAAAAAGCACTCAAACATTAAGTATCTGCTGAAGTGGAAGAAGAAGATCTCAGAAGACCTACGATCAAAAATGGTTGCTTTGCATAAAGCTGGAAAGGGTTACAAAGTTATCTGGAAGAGCTTAGATATCATCTGTCCACAGTTAGACAAACTGCTAGCTTAATACTATGGGTACTCTCACTAGAAGTGGCCGTCCAGTCAAGATGACTCAAAGGGAACACCACAGAATTGGAGCTGGTTGGCATCTCTGTTCATGAGCCTACTATACAGAAAACATTAAACAGGTATGGTGTTCATGGCAGGACATCATGAAGGAAGCCGCTGCTTTCCAACAAAATCATTCCTGTGCACCTAAAGTTTTCATAATTTCTATCAGAAACACTGAGAACCACTGGGTTAGAGGTTACACTCTTTCAAATACCCAATGTTTTTCTTCCTTTGTCTGGAAAAAGACATAAAAATGACACCTTGGGATATTCAATGTATTTCAGAATAATTCAAAATATTCCAGGTCTGGCACTGATAACCCCACCCCAAACTCACACCATTGGTTGAGTAAGTGTTGCTGTGTTGGGATTGGTTGGGATGCTCAAACAAACAGCTAAATGTTTTGAAAGT
The DNA here is from genome assembly GCF_025860055.1 of Xyrauchen texanus. NCBI lineage: Eukaryota > Metazoa > Chordata > Actinopteri > Cypriniformes > Catostomidae > Xyrauchen > Xyrauchen texanus. The sequence continues at coordinate 2,059,884 of NC_068282.1, forward strand.
GCCACAGAGACACAGTGTTACACTTTTAGTTGAAATCAAGATACAAATGACTTACCTATGATCCTGTAAATCTGGGATACGGTACATTGATTCAAACATTGTAAAAATAAGTGCATGCTGAACAGAGATATACCAATTCAGAGCATGCACAGAACTGCACTCGCTCAGATCTATCTGAGACGTTCAATGTGGAAAACACGCAGGATAGAGAGTTTGTTTAGCATGCTATTGCTTATTTCATTGCAAGGCAATTAAAGTGTGTGCTGAGATCAACCCATGCAAATAGAAACCTGCCTGAAACCTGCCCAAATCCCTAATAAACAGCAGGAGCGTTGTGGTTTTTGGGAGCTCAGGAGAGCAATCGTGGGTTATGAGAGGATATACTGCTCTCTGCAAGTCATTTAATTAGACTGAAAGACCCTTTCATTTTCTCTAGTGAAACACAATAAGAGTTGTGCGGCACCGATTCGGTTTGTTGCCTTTTTTTTTGGTTTACTGTGGGTTAAAAAACAAATCTAAATCTGATGAGATGAAACACACATAGACCTCTCTCTCTCTCTCTCTCTCTCTCTCGATTTTTCTTTTTTCCTTCCAACCAAAGCCGAGGTTTCAGCTTAAATAAGTCCCATCATCTCCATGACAACCGATGCGCCAGCAACACAGAAACATATTAATGTAAAACCATGGCAACGTTTTCCAATTGAATTAAGCAGCACCTGTGCACATTACAGAACGAGATAAAAGAGTCTAGCGCTGGTGGGGCCGTCACGCACAGCTGTGCCCACACAAGCTCCATTTCCACCATTATTTTCCACCGAATCTAACATTTTTAGTGTTGTTTATATGCACGAATGCCCCATGTTTGTGACCAAAGGGTCTTGTATCAGAACAAAGCAATGGCATCTTTTAGAGTCTGTCTGGAAACAGGCATAAAATGATCTGTAGTGCATAATTTCGCCACAGTGAAGAGTTGCTGATGTGGTAAATAATAAGAAGTCTTCAGTTGATCAGCATAATTGCACAGAGAGGCTATAATGAGAGAGACGAGGTACAGTATAGGCGATTATATTGAGAAGAAGGAGAAGGAGGGAGAGAGAAATATATATCAACTATATAG
>NC_068282.1:2063500-2091000 GCF_025860055.1 Xyrauchen texanus
AGAGATTACATGTCATATTTTTACTTATATATATATATATATATATATATATATATATATATATATATATATATATATATATATATATATATTATTATTATTATTTTTTTTTTACATTACAGGACCATTTCAAATGACCTAGAAAAGGCCAAAACATTTTCAATTTGTGACTCATATGATAAAAAATGAATGAATAAATAAAAATAATGGAGATTGCACTCACAAACAACAGTTTTTATAAATATTTGTATTAATAAATTCTTGTCACTGTATAAGTATATATTTATCTAAAGCTATCTACAAACACTACCCCTCTTAAAAAATATGAAAGAGATGAAATTAGAGATGAGCATTTAAAACGACGTCTTACAGTGTTATTAAACAAGAACCGTTCAAAAACTCCAGGACATTGCATTGACATGATTTTTTATTTATCCACTTGATTAACGTCAGTGTTGGCACTGCTCCTGAATCCAAGACAGACAGAAACAACAATGCAGTAGATATGAGAGAGAGAGAGAGAGAGAGAGAGAGAGAGAGAGAGAGAGAGAGAGCGCGCAATGTGGTAACATAATCATTTGAGATAAAAGGAAAATCGTGTTACACACACACACACACACACACACACACACACACAGCGTACATCAAGAGCGCTGAGAGAAATGGGAAAAATGTACCTCTGATAAAAAAGTTGTGTAACTCTTAAAACATTAATGCATCAGTGAAAGCCTCCAACACTTTGCCAACACCCTCCTTTCTGAATGTATAAGCAGCGGCCGCCCGATTTATGCTGAGAAACACTTCCTCCCCCCTCACTTTCTCTCTCACTCACTCACAGAAAGAGCTTGATGGCTTTGTGTATCGTATTTTCAACCTTCTCTGTTCAGTGTGTTGAGTCTTATTTCATTTTTCCTCTTATTTTTCCCCTCTTCCATCTTTTACTTCCTGTGAAGCAGGAAATACCAGCCAGCTGTACCTTATTTCGAATGCAAAAACAGGCTTTAATGTGCAATCCTTCGAACAAAGGCAGGAATCTGTTGAACTGTTTTCTCGTAAATTCCAGTACACAAATTCATTTGTAGGTCTATTCAAAGTGCAGTTTGTGCGGTTGCGTAACTTTTGCCTCTCATGAGTTGAGAAGAGCTTATGTAACTTTATTAGATGGTCAAAAATCTGTAGTCCACTGCACAACGTGTTTCTCTTTAAGACGACATGCGGCCTGACCAGCGTTGAGAGGGTTACTTTTGATATGTATTCCACTATAGATTACAGACTACATGAAGTAAAATGTAATTTGTAATGTATTCCATTAGATTACTCAAGGTCAGTAATGTAATCTAAATTCTTTGGATTACTTCTTCAGCACTGGTAGATTTTTTCACTTGTTTTGACTATAAAACTCTTGTTAAAAATACATTCTCTGATAAACCTGGATTTTTAGATATTTTTACAGGAAAACAATACAAATATTATTATCAAGATTACTATTTTTGCCATAATATTAAAGGTCTAACTAGAAAAAAAGAATTTTCTTGCGAAATAAATATGATCCTGTCTGGTAACAAGTGCATGTAAAATGGCTAGAAATAGCATTTTAGCTTAGCGTAAAGCTAACCATTTACACAAGAAATGGCCAAATAAAAATAAACAAATAAATAAATAAACAAATAAAAAAAAACCACTCAAATTATGTATTAATAATATTGTATGTGTTTATAATCTTCTGATAAACAGAATTATTGTTTTTGGAAATAAAAATGTGCTGTTATTTTGTAAACATGTCATTCTGGTTCTGTTCACTCTTGCTTGAAAAGTCTAATTTTATTCCACTAGGTGGCAGTAAGCACTAGAGAAAAAAAAAATCTCTATCACATTCCATCACAATACACAGATGTGAACTGTAGGGGGCGCTCTAATGCATTTTAGCCCTCACAGATGTGCTCGTCCATAGACATTCAGTCTAATTTTCAGTTCAAGCACCACCCCTCATTATTTCATTGAATATCTCGGCCTCTGAGTGGACTACAAGCTCATTCTGGGTGTCATTAGAAAGCTGAGGTCCTCCCATTTGTAACATTTAATCATTAATAGTCAACACCGTATATTTCTGATTATTTGTTTAGCATGCTTTACATGTTGGACTGCATATTTTGTTCTGGACATCTAAGACATAACATTGGATTATTCAGCCAATAATCTCACAGATGTAAACAATGGCTCGTGTTTTAGAGCAGTGGATCTCAACCAGGGAACCTCCGCACACTTCCAAGAGGGCCTCAAGTTGCAACTTGATCACACACGCAATTGGATCACACTTGAACAAGTTTGTAAATGTAGTTGGTTATGGAATGCAAATGCTAAAATAAGTCTGTGACAAGGAGGAGGACGGGGCCATGCCATGAGGACACACATGGCCGGTCCTAAATCGGGCTAATCACCCGGGAGGGGAATAAAGATGAGGCCAGTTCGAGAGAGACACACGTGGCCGTGCTGCATGTGTGTCTGTTCATTTATGTTGTTTTAATTTAATTTATATCATTAAACCTTTATGTGTACTGTTCAGCCAGTTCCCGCCTCCTCCTTGCACATCCTTGAACTGTCACAGTGGTGCCGAAACCCTGGAGGGAGGAGGGATGAGCAGACGTGGAGTCCTCACCACTGCCCTCCTCCAAAGAAGCAGCCGTGGCCATCTGCCTGGGGACGGAGGGGTCGCTGTCGGCCCGCCGAGAGCCGGAGGAGCTGCTGCCGTCCACCGAGAAGGGAAGGAGCGGTTCCATCCACCAGGGTCGGAGGACCAGGCAAAGTTTTTCTCTTTCTCTCCTCTCTCTCTCTGTCTCTCTCTTTCCCTTCCCTCCCCTCCCCTCTCTCAGGGCTTCAGAAAGGTGGGGAAGACCTGCCGGCAGGCAGGACCGGAAGGGTGGCACTCCCCCTCCAGGAAAGGAAGGGAGTGCACAATACTGGGGGTTTCCCCGACCTGAGTCGGGCGATGGAGGATTGTGACGAGGAGGAGGGTGGGGCCATGCAATGAGGACACACGGCAGGCCCTGAATTGGGCTAATCATCCGGGAGGGGGATAAAGATGAGCGGGATGCACCAGTGAGAGAGAGAGAGAGTCACACGCAGCCGCGTTGTGTGTCTTTGTGTTTTATGGTGTTTTAAGTTAATTTATATCATTAATCTTTACGTTGACTGTTCAGCCGGTTCCCGGTTACCTCAGTTTCAGTTATCTCCGTAGGTGCTGCCACATTCATGCAATCAATCACACGCATCTTGGCGATATTGTAGTTTTAGATATCCACACAAGTTTCAATGCACTTTCCCAACAGGAGGTTGGAGTTCTAACTTTCTGAATTGAATGGATCGGAGCATTAATCATGTAATGTTCTAAGGCAAAATTCCCACAGGATGGCAAGTCAGGGCATTTTATTCAGACTGATTTTAGGTCATTTTTTGCCTTATATATTATGTTCTCCACCAGTATATTTTGCTTGTGCTTTAATATATCTGATGGCTTCAGTTTAGAGACATGCATTGCTTTGCAGTCGACGAAAGATATTTTTTTCCTATATTTTCAAGGCTGAATGAGATTACATTCCTTGTTTTTTGGTAGACAGAAATTTAATTTAGCAGCAATCCAATCTGAGATATCTGCGTTTAATTTGATTGAGTTCTGTGCGTTCTTGCCATAATGCAATTACAAATATCACAGTTCTGATTTTGTGTGGCTCTCAAAGTAGGCTTTACAGGACAAATCCAAAGATGTTGACTAAAACGGTGCTTCATTAAGTCGTAGCATGTGTTGTCATTTCAACAAAGCCAATTTCAGATGTTTATCATAATTTGGGTTTCAGCTAAACATTTTAGAGGTGTATATATTCGATCAAATCAGCCAGAGCCATTTGTCCACTTCTGTTGACATGAACCGCCCACCCTTAAAGTACTGTAGCAGTACCACATTACAGTGGTGGCATCAGATGGTAGTGCCATACAGGGCTGGTCTGGGAAGAGAAATTGGCCTGGGATTATACAAAGCAATCGGCCTAAAAATGGTTGAGGGGTTGGGGGTTATGTGGTCGAGTCAACAATTGTCGAGCGGGGGGTTGGGGGGTATGTGGTCGAGCCAACAGTTGTCGAGCGGGGGTGTTGGGGGGGATGTTGGGGGGGATGTTGGGGGGTATGTGGTCGAGCCAACAGTTGTCGAGCAGGGATGTTGGGGGGTGTTGGGGGGTATGTGGTCGAGCCAACAGTTGTCGAGCGGGGGGGTTGGGGGGGTATGTGGTCGAGCCAACAGTTGTCGAGCGGGGGTGTTGGGGGGGTGTTGGGGGGGGTATGTGGTCGAGCCAACAGTTGTCGAGCGGGGTGTTGGGGTGGGGGGTGGGGGCTATGTGGTCGAGCCAACAGTTGACGAGCGGGGGGGTTGGGGTGTGGTGGTGGGGTTAGGGTATATCGTGACCGTTTTGTGGTCCATTCTGCATAACGCGGCGGCTCATTTTAGCTTATTGCGGCCCATTTTAGCTTATCGCGGCCCATTTCGCGGCCAACCCACCGGACCCCTCGGTTCTCCCGATGGCCAGTCCGTCCATGATCGGCCCCAAAGTGCGTCGGCCCACCGGGAAAATGCCCGGTATGCCAGGTTACCAGTCCAGCCCTGACGCCATAGTACTTTGTTATGTACCATGGAAAAGAATAATGGACATATTAATTTATATGTTATTTCAAAGAATCCTACAATACAAGATCGACCGATATTGGCATTTAATGTACGATACAATACTGATTATTTTTGTGTTTAAGTGTCCGCACACTAATGACACAGAAGTTCAACATCACACACATCAGCTTTAATCATTGCCCTGCTACTTTTTACAAGATTTATGCATGACCTATGTGTTTTATCAGTGTGTTAATCATCTTTTATTTCTCTCGCATTTCCATTCTATTTAAATTACCTCTAAATGGTCTGACTGTGAAACATATTTGTAAAGATTACCTGGGTTTTTTGTTTCAACTCCTCCATCTTCCTCTTCCTTTGCTGTTCTCCTCATGTGACCTTTACCGTTTCATAGTCCATGTTTGTAAAGGTCAAGAGTTGTTGTAATTCATCAATGTGGATTCGGATGTGCAATTGAAAATGCAGCCTGTAATATATAAATATTTCCATGATGCTGTCAAAAACGCCAAATAATCATGATGAAACTCATGATTTCTTATTATGTTGGCTTGAGAAATCCAACATACTGATATTCTATTTAAACGTATTATTATTGTTCCTAGACTACAATTTCTGACTCTAACTCCTCCTAGAGCTTTTAAGCTACATGCAACAGACCTTCAGATTAATCCCGAATAGTGTGCTATATCTTTTCTAACTGATCGGAACTACGGTATTCCAGTTTCGGACTTCCGAAAAGGCCTCATGTCACATTGACTTCCATTCAAGGTGTGAAAACATTTTCCTGTAATAACTCCTTTAGAGGATTCAAGCTACATCCTATAACTCCACCACTCATAATTTCTAAACACTCCATCACTTTTTTGTCTATCTTGTGCTAACACATGCTAGCAATGCCTAGTGAAGTGCTAAAATGTGTTAAAAACATGCTAGCATTGTGCTAACACATGCTAGCAATGCCTAGCGAAGTGCTAAAACGTGCTAGGCATTGCTAGCATCATGCTAACACATGATGCTAGCATGATGCTAGCAATGCCTAGCGAAGTGCTAAAATGTGCTAAAACCATGCTAGCATCATGCTAACACATTTTAGCAATGCCTAGTGAAGTGCTAAAACGTGCTAAAACTATGCTAGCATCATGCTAACACATGCTAGAAATGCCTAGCGAAGTGTTAAAACGTGCTAAAAACATGATAGCCTCCTGCAAACACATGTTAGCAACGCCTAGCGAAGTGATAAAACAAGCTAAAAACGTGCTAACAACATGCTAACGCATGCTAGCAATGCCTAGCGAAGTGGTAAAACTTCTGTCTGTCTATAAACTTTCAGGCAAGGCTTTCTCAAGCCAACATCAAAGCATTATGCTAACACATGCTAGCAATGCCTAGCGAAGTGTTAAAACGTGCTAAAAACATGATAGCCTCCTGCTAACACATGTTAGCAACACCTAGCGAAGTGCTAAAACAAGCTAAAAACATGCTAGCAACATGCTAACACAGGCTAGCAATGCCTAGCGATGTGATAAAATGTGCTAAAACATGCTAGCATTGTGCTAACACATGTTAGCAATACCAAGCAAAGTGATAAAATGTGTTAAACACATGTTAGCATCATTAGAACACATGCGAGCAACACTGAGCAATGTGCTAAAACGTGCTAAAAACATGCTAGCATTGTGTTAACACATATTAGCTACGCTTAGTGAAGTGTTGAAACATTCTAAAAACATGCTAAAATAATGCTAACACATGCTAGCAATGCCTAGCGAAGTGCTAAAACATGCTAAAAACATGCTAGCAGTATATCTGTCTGTCTATAAACTTTCAGGCAAGGCTTTTTCAAGCCAACATCAAAGTTTGTCTTGACAAACGTTTTTATCTAGTTAAAGTATGGTCATTCTATCTCTTTTCTTGTAGGTCATATGGGTTTGAAATAAAATGAGAATAGGTAGATGACGTCAGAATAGTAATTTTTGGGTGAACTATTCCTCTAAACGAACAAAACTAACAGTTTACGGACCTCTGAGAGACATTACTTAAAAATGGTTGCAGTTCTACATATTGGTCGGGTCACATGATCTTCTGCGGTGATGCTCAATGTGCACATGGTGAGAGAGCATTAGTCCAGTCTTAGCCTGTGGCTCTCTTCCAGAGTGTAATGAGCTGCCTTGCTGTTTACTGTCTACATAGGCAGCTAAATTCTAAGGCAGCATTCTGACTGAAATGGAAACTCATAAGTGACTCATTTGGAAAGCTCTACACTGGTTGAAACTCCATGCATCATACAAATAATCTAGCACGCCTCACGTGAGCCGCACAAGAGAATTAAATCACAATTGATCAACATATTTTTCTTATTGACTATTTTTGTCTTATTAAAAAAACGTACTTGAAAGTATATAAGTATATAAATCTAACAAGATTTGGCATGGTTTATGCTTAAAACAAGAAGAAACTATTTGCCCGAGGGGTAAGAAAAATAAACATATTTTCCCTTTGAATCAAGTTAATGCATTTCCCGTACAACGATGTAACTGCGTAACCACGCAGTATGATGCATCGTTGTAGAAATTAACTAGCTAGTCACGAATCGTTCAAACCATGTTGGTTGAGCTGCTGTTAATGACGTTACTCAGGGGTGGAGTAATAACTTGTGCAAATCTTAAATCATAATAGCTCATTTACACGTGCACCAGAAAGACATTTAATGCGAGAAAGCTGCTGAAGACAAGAAAGCAGCATGCACTTTGTAATAAGACAGATGCATTGTGAAGCTAGACTAGTTTCCCTTTACATTGGATTTTGGTGTTCCCCTGAAACACTTGAGCATATGCACATGCAAACTCGTCTTTACAAGACGTTTCAGAACGCGGCTTTCTGCAAAACCCTGGAATAAATAGCTGCATTGTAAATGCATGTAAAAGTGGTCGAAGTCTTGACAGAATGAAAGACATAAATGGAATAAAATATATATAAGTCTAATAATATAAAATATGCTTCTAACCACAGGTAAAGTGTTGTAGTTCTAACCATACAAATTTGCCGTGCCACATACGAATGTTCGTTAGAACTACAGTTTCGGGATACACCAAATTGTTGAATTATGTTAGTAACGATGGAATTTGTGACCATAGTTGGCTAACGATGCTTCTGGGAAGCACACCCCAGATCGTAATTTTACAGTATTGATTTGTAATCAAATTTTTACCCTTTGAATCATAATGGAATCGTGAGACCAGTGTGTAAAGTGTGCAGTGTAGCCTTTAGCCTCCTTGTTAGCGCCCCCGCCTCCCGTGCCGGAGACGCCGGTTCGAGTCCCGTACGGAGCGGGTAGAACAGGAGTGTCACAGTGGTGCCGTGACTTGGATGGAAGTGAGGTTTGGGGGGGTGAGTGTAACGATAGCCAGCTGGTAGGTAGCTGTGCAGTGTGTAAAATTCACTCCCCTGGCCTCAAGAGGCGCACTAGTGACTTTAGCCTCCTTGTTAGCGCACCCGCCTCCCATGCCGGAGACGTCGGTTCGAGTCCTATACAGAGCGGGTAGAACAGGAGCGTCACAGTGGTGCCGTGACCCGGATAGAAGTGAGGGTTAAGGGGGGTGAGTTTAACGGTAGCCAGCTGGTAGATAGCTGTGCAGTGTGTAAACCTCACTCCCCTGGCCTCAAGAGGTGCACTAGCGACTGATGCTAGAGGCTGTAGCCTTTAGCCTCCTTGTTAGTGCATCCGCCTCCCATGCCGGAGACGCCGGTTCGAGTCCCGTACAGAGTGGGTAGAACAGGATCATCACAGTGGTGCAGTGGTGCCGTTACCCAGATGGAAGTGCGGTTTAAGGGGGGTGAGTGTAACGATAGCCAGCTGGTAGATAGCTGTGCAGTGTGTAAACCTCACTCCCCTGACCTCAAGAGGCGCACTAGCGACTTTAGCCTCCTCGTTAAAACAGGAGCGTCACAATGGTGCCGTGACTCGGATGGTAGTGAGGTTTAGGGGGGTGAGTGTAATGGTAGCCAGCTGGTAGGTAGCTACCCGCCTCTCATGCTGGAGATACCGGTTCGAATCCCGCTCAGAGCGGGTCAAGCAGGACTGGTTACACATACATGATAATATCAGGAGATTGACGAGCCTCTGACGTTCTTTTCGTAACGGTTTCTTGTTACTATGGTCGGTGATGCCTCGCTTATGAAAACGTCCTGTTGTACGTTAAACAATTCTGGTGTCTTCGCTTCTTCACTTGAGAAGCACTCCTTCTGTAACTTACAATTATCAAACGGCTGATGCGCTAATAATTACAATCAGAATTCACCATCACTTCTAACTGTTAACTTCATACCTGTTGTTGAGAAGCAAGCACAGTGCAATTATGTGTAATTATGACTAGCTCAAGTCAACATTCTGTCTCTTATCAAATTCAGCAACCACGTTATTAATAAAGCTGTTAAATGTTGCCCAAACATCTCAAATCACACAAGATGTCCATGCAATGTGAAGGACTGAGCTCTATTCACGTTACACTTAGAAACCACAGAGCTATTTAAAGCTCAGTTAGGGTTTGTCGGACAGACTGTCTATAAAAACACAGCTCTTAGTGACTTGAATGGATGTTTTGGGGATCTTATATCTTAGGATTCATAGAGAATATCTGAAGTTTGAGAAAAAGTGCAACAGTGACCCAGTGGTGATGTGGAAATATTTTGAGATCAATAAGATCAAAGTGTCTCTGAACCTTTCATGAGCTAACGCATCGTCTAATGTCATAGGCAGCTGTATACACAAACATCATCCTACCCGGAATGGAACCTAATAAGTGACTGATTTGAGGTGCTCTTCAAATTACCCATTGTTGCCAAAGGTTTGCCAGAAGTTCACCACTACCGGCGAATCAAAAGCTATTTGCATGTGAAAATATTGAGCGGACTCTTTCGTGAAGGATTTATTTGATATGTCAAATCAAGTCATTTTTGACCAAAACACATGTTTCTGATGTAATAAAAATGGAGACAAGACTTAAGGACTTTTCCATCAGAACGCACACACAAAAATTGGACTTCATTGGATAAAAGCGATACCTTTGCTGTTTGCAGTCAGTATTGACCGACCGTAGGAATTAAATGGGAAAGACTAAAAAAACAGAGCCATTTTTTGTCAAATACAATATATAAGTGTGCCTTTACAACATGCAGAATAACACACACACACACAAACACACATCCACAATCACACACACATACACACTCAAACACACACATGCACACACACACACACACACACACACTCACACTCAAACACACACACACTCACACTCACACTAAAACACACACATGCACACACACGCACACACACACACACACACAAATACTTAATAATTGGGTGGGATAGAAATTGGATCTATCACTACTCTTCAATACGTTGAACAAATAAATACAGGAGTGTGGTTTTGCTGCTAAACAGCTATCTAGATAAGCAGAACTAGTTGCGCTGTAGCACCACAAAATTGTACATCGCTGTTTTTTGGTCAGCTGATTTACAACTGAGGAAACAATCTACTGAGCCCATTAGAAGACAGGGCGGAATGTATTTTTCTGAAATACTTTTGTGAGCATTTGCAATAAGTTTGCGCTCTCTTGAAATATATTTACCAAGTGTGATGTAGAGCCTGCGACACGGGATTTTACTGTGTCCAAAGGACTTCTTTATTGTTTTACTCACCCTTTCGCAATATTTATTGGGGTTTTATTATGCAAATTTAATTTGTTTTGTTTTTAACTCTCATTTTATCTCACTCTTACGTATTTATTAAAAGATTTTGTATTCAAGAATGGGTTGGTGAGGGTTAATTTTACTTAAATAATAGTATGTACCAATTGGAAAAGGCAGGAACATTTTAGTATTTTAGCCAGCTGCCACTAGGGGGACCAAATGGGCAAGGTTGCTAGTGATGTTTGAGCGCAATATACTCCCGCCTCTATATTTGAGTGAGGGAAGTTCGTGCTGTTTTAGTACCTAAAACAGGTACTAAAGACAGTTTGTTTTTCAATGAAACCTTGGTCAGAGCCAGACCAGTGTTGGAAAGGAGTTGAATGTTCCAAAGTGAGGAGATGTTAAAGATCAGCACGACCCCATTTAAAGAGGGGAAATTGGCGGGAGTGCTTGTGTTGTCACCTTTGGCCAGAGGGGATACTAGAGCCTAACGCTGAGGATGCCGTAAATCCTACAGGATATTCTGGATAGCAGTGTAACACAGGTTTCCAACCCCATTGGATGATGTCAACAGACGAAAGGTCCCAGAGGAGGTCTTCCCTGGCATGGAGTGCCATCAGAATGCCCAATTCCCACTACTTATTGGTTCTTGTTGTAGCGCAGTTTCTCACCTCAATCCAGGTCTCAGTTGTCTCCGCTTCTGAGACGTGAATCCTTGCATCTTATCACGTGACTCGTTGCGCATGACACCGTGGAGACTCACAGCATGTGGAGGCTCATGCTACTCTCCGCGATCCACACACAACTCACCACACGCCCCATTGAGAGCAAGAACCACTACTCACGACCACGAGGAGGTTACCCTATTACACTACTGTGCCAGGGCAGAGGGTGGGGCCGGGCCATGATTACAGGCCACAGCTGCCCGTAACTCTCTCTCTGTCGCACTGCCGTCTCCGGTCCCCTGTATCCCTCTCTGGCTTAATCAGCCTAATTAGGGTCCGTGTGTGCGGAATCACAGCCCGGCCCACCCTCCGCCCTGCCACAACTACCCTCCCTAGCAACCGGGCCAATTTGGTTGCTTAGGAAGCCTGGCTGGAGTCACTCAGCACGCCCTGGATTCAAACTCACGACTCCAGTGGTGATAGTCAGCGTCAATACTCGCTGAGATACCCAGAAACTATGGTAATAAACATCACTACAATTTACTATGGTAAAAACATGATTTCCACCCAAAACTATGGTTACTACAGACTACAACATTTTAAATCGTTGTTGCTGGACAAGTTACATTTGCAAAGTACAGTAGCTTCCACAATACGGCATCGACTAACCTGAAGCAAATCTACTTTGGAGAATGGGCCAAAAACCTGAACAGTTTATGAACCAGGTACATACTGTACTTTCCCCCAAAAACTTTTCATTGCTGTGAAAGGTGGCTCTTTGAAAGATTAAAATGTGGTGAATGAATGCCTGCACAAACGACGTTTCGTGTGTATTTTCAGAGAAAAGGAGTTTTACCCAATGAGGCCTTTCAGTCTGAGCTCTCAGAGTCGCTCTTTCTCGGCTTGACAGAGTGGATTGTGCTGGTGTTTCAGTGTGTGAAAGGCAACAGTGAAAATGACAGAGCGCCAGATGATAACCAAAGTGCTGATCTTAGTCATTCTGTTGGCATCCAGTCAAGTCTTTTGTTGAGGGAAAATTTGACTCTTCAGCGATTGGAGTGCACTCGTTTTGATTCAAAAATGTCCCAATCATTACGAAGAAGTGAGCTCTGCACTGACATTTATTATTTACAATGCAAACATGACGCAACAAGGCAGACCTGATTGAAGGCATGTGGATTTAATGATTTCGAATAACCAACGTAAACATGAAACAAACCCTCCTTACCAGCATGTTTGAAGACGTTTGGGATAAATGAATGCTTCAGTGAGATGTAGTCATAAAAATGTGAATAAAATGTGTATTAAATATGCACAGTAGACACAAACTAGGTTTTAAAATTTTCTGAAGAAAATGTAAGTGGCGTTTGCCCATGCAAAACCAACCACAACAATGCCAGGATGCTGTGGGTGTTTGCCAAGGTATTTTGAATGTTTTAGCACATTGCTATTTGATTGCTGGTTGTTTTCTGGTCCAAGATCAAATAGCCCACCTCTAAAATAGTTTTTGCCCATTTTATGATCATCGTGACATACTGTAGTGTAAATATAGGGGGCAATAGATCTTCTTCCTAGTGATTAGGTACCTTATGTCTACTTCTGGTCCGAACTCATTCGTCACAGTTTCCTTTGCTCCGACTTGTTTTTTCTCAGCATTTACCCTACCTTCAGTAAATGAAATTAATGAACTTATTCAAAAATCCAAACTTTCAACCTGTAGATTGGATCCTCTTCCAACTGTGCTTGTGAAAGCCACTGTTTCTTTACTGTCCCCCCTAATCACTAACATCATTCATTCTTCACTTACTACTGGAATTGTTCCTTCTTCTCTTAAAACAGCTTCTGTAACTCCGATTCTTAAGAAACCTGGTTTAGATCCCAACGACTATAATAATTTCCGACCTATTTCAAATCTTCCATTCATCTCCAAAATTTTGGAAAAAATAGTGGCTGCTCAACTCCATACTCATCTTTCTTACAATAATCTATATGAACAATTCCAGTCTGGTTTCCGTCCGCATCATAGTACGGAAACAGCACTACTTGAAACCACTAACAACCTTCTTATAGCGGCTGACTCTGGTTTACTTTCCATTCTTCTTCTGCTTGATCTGAGTGCGGCCTTCGATACTATTTCACACACCATACTTTTTGACAGACTCTCCTCTATTGGAATTACTAACATACCTCTTAACTGGTTTCATTCATATCTCTCTGGCCGCACTCAGTTTATTCAGTTAAAATCATTTACCTCTCATTCTGTTCCTGTCACAACAGGTGTGCCCCAGGGCTCTGTTCTAGGGCCCTTATTGTTTATTATTTATCTTCTTCCCCTTGGTTATATTTTCCGTAAACATCATATTAATTTCCACTGCTACGCAGATGATACCCAGCTCTATCTTTCAACTAAACCTAATTCCACACTTCCACCATCTTCCCTTACAAACTGCCTTCTTGACATAAAATCCTGGTTCACATCAAGTTTCCTTAAATTAAATAGTAATAAAACAGAATTGCTTCTTATAGGTACAAAATCAACATTAAACAAAATCCATAATTTCTCTATTCTTATTGATAGCTCCTCCATTTCCCCTCCCCTCAGGTTAAGAGTTTGGGTGTCATCTTTGATAGCACCCTCTCCTTCACATCTCATGTTAACAACGTTACCCGGTCTACTTATTATCATCTTCGTAATATCAACCGCTTACGTCCTTTTCTCACGCCGCACTCCACTGCCATTCTTGTTCACAGCTTAGTCACCTCCCGTTTAGATTATTGTAATTCCCTTTTGTTTGGTCTTCCACATAAAACTCTTCATAAACTTCAACTGGTTCAAAACTTCGGCAGCTCAGTATCATTACTCGCACCCCTTCTATTTTTCACATCACGCCGATCTTACAACAGCTGCATTGGCTCCCTATTACTTATCGTATCAACTACAAAATACTTCTTTTTACTTTTAAAGCCATTCATAATCTAGCCCCTTCATATCTTTCTGATCTCCTCCATATACCTACACACACGCAGCACTCTAAGATCTTCTTCTTTTATTCATTTTACTGTTCCCCGTGTCCGTCTTGTTACTATGGGGAGTAGAGCTTTCAGTTTCTCTGCTCCTCAGCTCTGGAATTCGCTTCCACCAGACCTCCGTAAAATTGACTCTCTTCCACTTTTCAAATCCAAACTCAAAACTTATCTGTTTAGAATAGCTTATTCCCTTTGACCATAACTGCACTTTTTTAATTGTCTTGTGTCTCATTGCTTTTTAAATTTGTTATTGTTGATGATGATGTAAGGTGACCTTGAGTGTCAAGAAAGGCGCCTATAAATAAAATGTATAATAATAATAATAATTATTCTGCGGTAGTGCAGGGTCCGCTGTTTTGCAACCCACTCTCCATTTTCGGTGATCCAAAGCATCTTCCGGGTGGACTCCAATGGCATGCATGTCATCTGTAATACCATGCAATGTTTCTTGTGACAGCCACACGGACACTGGGTGGCTCAGCGCTGTTTTTGCAGGATCGGGGCGACACCTAGCACCATCCTTACATCCATGTTGGCCAAATGATTTACATTTACATTTATGCATTTGGCAGATGCTTTTATCCAAAGCGACTTACAGAGCATTTATTACAGGGACAATCCCCCCGGAGCAACCTGGAGTTAAGTGACTTGCTCAAGGACACAATGGTGGTGGCTGTGGGGCTCGAACCAGCGTCCATCTGTTTACCAGATTACCAGTTATGTGCTTAGACCACTACACCACCACCACTTGTAAGACCCAGTTCCCATTGATGCCACCCGTGTTTCTTAGTCGCAGGCCAGCATTCGGTACAATAGATCGAAAACTTGCCGGACTACCGACTTTCTGCACTTAATGGTAAAAGGTCTGCACTTATATAGCGCCATTTTAAACCTTAGAGGTACTCAAAGCACTTTACACTGTGTCTCATTCACCCATTCACACACAAACATTCATACACCAATGGCGGCAGAGCTGCTATGTAAGGTGCTAGCCTGCCATTGGGAGCAACTTGGGGTTCAGTGCCAAGGACACTTCGGCATGTGGGCCGGAAAGTGAACCGCCAATCCTGCGATTAGTTGCTGACCCACTCTACCACCTGAACCATAGCTGCTCCACATACTGTATATCTACGTATATCTACGACTTTAGGCGCAATGGGATCTTGCATTTGCATAATACTCCATTGACTTTGCGCCACTGCAGCCAGGCGGCACTGACACGGTGTTGGGCGTCTTGGAGGGAATCGCCATCGGCAGAGACACAGGAGCCGAGGTATTTAATAGCAGCCACCCACAGTGATTGACCCGTCAATGCACCATTTCCTGTTAATTTCAAATGTGGTAGAGCGGGTCGGCCATTAATCGCAGCTTTGGGGGTTTGATTCCCAGCCCACATGACTCCACATGCCGAAGTGTCCTTGGGCAAGACACTGAACCCCAAGTTGCTCCCAATGGCAGGCTAGCACCTTACATGCAGCTCTGCCGCCATTGGTGAGTGAATGGGTGAATGAGACACAGTGTAAGTCGCTTTGAATACCGCTAAGGTTATATAAGTGCAAACGGTTTACCATTACCATTGGATCAATCAAGTTGCACCCACTTTTCTTTTTTTATGGGGGTTTTTAGCCCCTGCAACAGGGTTTAAATATCAAACAAACAAGCAAAAAAATGAATTGGTCGTTTCACCTTCCGACTGGGATGCAAGGAAAATGTAGGGGGGGTAGTGCCACCCTCACGCCCCCCCCCCCTAGCCACAACCCTAGGGAGGGCCTTTAGCCCCATTGTATACAATAAATAAATAAATAATCCAATGCAATCAATCGGACATTCAAAAAAACAAACAAACAAGCAAAAACATAAACTGGTAATTTCACCTTCCGACTGGGAGGAACAAGGAAAATGTGGGGGGTGCTTTATTTTATACAGTATGTGTGGTATTTATGCAGCTGCACAAGACAGCACAATGCATTCAAAACAAAGCAAATCATTGACTCACCAGAAATGTAAATTACATTGATCCATCAGCTCACACTGGACCTACAGTGAGACCAACATGCACATACAGTATATCTACATCTACAACACATGTTTAAAGGTATTCATGTAAAGAAAGGGTTTAATGTGTAGAGACACAAGTGTATAATAAGACTGGAATCTTTTGTTCATTGAGGTGGTTTGTGACGAGAGCTCAACGCGACGTGTTCAGTTCGAATAAGGCAGCCGTTCACTGACACAGTAATCATTTTGACATTTAATAACACTTGTGTAACCTCCGTTATTTATTGGTCCTCGCTTATTATGGGGAACACACTCGTGTTTCTCTTCACGCACAGATTGAGTCATACATGAACTCGGCACATTTGTGCCACACTGTAATCAACTTACTGTAAAGAAGCCAATCGCTGCCGTTTTAATTATGTTCTAAGGTTTCTGTGTCCCACATACGGTCGGATTCTTTACATGGAAACCATAAAACGTGCTTCTCTGTTAATTGGCAACGTGTGGAGTAATTGGATGAATCTCTAGTAAATGTGTCCAAGTTGCATTTAATCTCCAAATCAAAATAAATGAATTAAGGACATATTAAAGGACATAAAGCCTGTGTTAGGATCATTAAGATGTTTGTATGTCATGATTGTGAAGTGTGTTTCTCAGTAGATTACTGTTACTCAATGTTTTTGGTTATTATTGTTTTTTAAATCAGGATAAATTAAGGGCAGAACAACAAATCCTACTATGATGTGTAACATTATCCTTTCCTAACCATCCTATCCTTTCAATCGAAAACCTAGATGGAGTATTTGTACTTCATTTATCACCATAGGGCTGTTTTAAATGAAATAGTAAAGGCAAAAAGGTCATTAAATATGGTGAAAAAGTTCAAATGGTGTTCATTGACATGACACTTTCACCTGTGTTTCTTTAACTGTACATTGTCTAAAGTTTTAATGGTAAAACACTGTAAAAATGCAACAGTAAAGAAATGTAAATTGGCTAATGAGTAGTTACTGTAAAAAAGTACTGCAAAGTAAAATATACTGTAAAAAAAACAGTTTTACCCTAACCCTAACCCTTGTTTTTATTTCTACATAATTATTCTGGCAACCACAGCTGCCAGTTTTTTGTAAGTTAGTGTACTTGTTTAACCTGTTGATACGCAATCGCACGCACGCGGTGGTGACGTCACTCAGCTTACATTTAATATATAATTTACCGTCTATAAATGTAATTAATGTTAATATTATACATCTTTTCAAAGGTCTAAGGGTTCAACATTCATATCCGATCTCTGTTTCACGAAAGCAATCCTCCAGAAACAGCAATTGAGTTATTTGTGCAGGAGTACAAATGAAAACATGCAATATATAAATGGGACTTTTATTATGAAAACATGCGATATCAAAACGGGACTTTTATTATGAAAACGTGCGATATCAAAACGGGACTTTTATTATGAAAACGTGCAATATCAAAACGGGACGTTTATTATGAAAACGTGCAATATCAAAACGGGACTTTTATTATGAAAACGTGCGATATAAAAACGGGACGTTTATTATGAAAACGTGCAATATCAAAACGGGACTTTTATTATGAAAATGTGCGATATCAAAACGGGACTTTTATTATGAAAACGTGCAATATCAAAACGGGACGTTTATTATGAAAACGTGCAATATCAAAACGGGACTTTTATTATGAAAACGTGCGATATAAAAACGGGACGTTTATTATGAAAACATGCGCTATCAAAACGGGACTTTTATTATGAAAACATGCGATATCAAAACGGGACGTTTATTATGAAAACATGCGATATCAAAACCGGACTTTTATTATGAAAACATGCGATATCAAAACGGGACTTTTATTATGAAAACATGCGATATCAAAACGGGACGTTTATTATGAAAACATGCGATATCAAAACCGGACTTTTATTATGAAAACATGCGATATCAAAACGGGACTTTTATTATGAAAACATGCGATATCAAAACGGGACGTTTATTATGAAAACATGCGATATCAAAACCGGACTTTTATTATGAAAACACGATCGCCAAATGAATCCAGTTCAACACACTTGGGTCAATCGTCCATGACAGCGTTCATTAAAAACATCCAAGAGCACTTTTTGTCCATAAAAGTGATAAATCTGAGATATATTGATATATTCTCCATTGTTTACATGAGATCTCGCCTTCGTCATCGTTCTTCAACAAACTGCAATCTGAGCAGCATTCATGTTGTAAAACTGTATATGATCTGATATATTAGAGTCTCGTAAACAAAACCAGCCCGTCTCCAAAGTCTATTTTTGAAAATGCGGTGTAGTTTTATTCATAATAGTCGAGCAGTGCCGTCAGATTTAGTGTCGTCTTGAGAGGCGGAGCCTTAATTTTACTCTGAACACTTCCAGAGATTTTACAGAGATTAAAACTGCAGGAACCTCATTTATTATTAAATCATCTTCAAATTTGAAACGTAACTTCTTTAGACTCGTGACTTTGAGGACATTGTATTTCTGGGTTGTCTTGGCACTTTTATTATTGTTTTTGTAGATTATAAAAACATGTTCAGCACAAAATATTTCCATTACTATAAACGTCAGCTTAGTTAGAGACTTTACAAAATTACAACATATATGAATATGAACCTTGGGAAATAAAGCCCAAAGTGTCTTCTTTCAAAAGAGACTACAACTGTGTCCATACTCCAAAGGGTTCAGTAAATACAACCAATGTAAGCGCAGCGTAGTTCTAGCGGGAAGACTAGCAGCTGTACATCATCGCACCATGACAAAAGTGACGTAAATCTCCTGTGATGCATGAACACACACTGTTGGCATAGTTGTAGACAAATTAAGTCAACTAGTAGGGCTGGTATCGAGTTCGATACATTTTAGGCACTGACTGAATTGCCTCTAAACAATCGAGTATCGAAAAATGTCTTGTCGTTCGGCACCAAATTTCGATACCTAAGGGGTTAATTTCATCAATGTCAGTGATAAGCATGTAGTATGCTAGATGTGCCCAAATCTAAAAGTGCCGGTGATTGGCTGTGTTTAGACATCAAGGAAAAACAATAGTTTATGCCGGTTACACCCAGAGATGCGGCTCACACGTGAGGCTGTAGTGTGTATGCGTCTCAAGCCCCATACATGTGAAAGAAGTGGAAAAGATCAAAAGTGTGGCTACATTTCACCAGACTCGATGCCAACAGCGCGTGATGCAATATTTGCGACAAGATAATTGCTGCCAAGACCGGCAACACGACAAATCTGATGAAGCACTTGACAGTGCACGGAATAAACTTAAAGAGCAGAACGTTGCTCCATCTTTAACTGCAAGAAGACCGAGCCGGTGCAGTCATCCTCGCAGCGTCCTCCTACCACAGAGCTTCCTTCAACATGCTCACCACACGAGTCCTCCTCCAACATGCCCACCACACGAGTCCTCCTCCAACATGCCCACCACACGAGTCCTCCTTCAACATGCCCACCACACGAGTCCTCCTTTAACAGCAATTATCTTGTCGCAAATATTGCATTGCGCGCTGTTGGCTGTTGCCCACCACACGAGTCCTCCTTCAACATGCCCACCACGCGAGTCCTCCTTCAACATGCCCACCACGCGAGTCCTCCTTCAACATGCCCACCCACGCCTGAAGTCCTCCAGCTAAACATGCCCACCACGCCGAGTCCTCCTTCAACATGCTCACCACACGCAGTCCTCCTCCAACATGCCCACCACACGCAGTCCTCCTCCAACATGCCCACCACACGCAGTCCTCCTTCAACATGCCCACCACACGAGTCCTCCTTTAACAGCAATTATCTTGTCGCAAATATTGCATTGCGCGCTGTTGGCTGTTGCCCACCACACGAGTCCTCCTTCAACATGCCCACCACGCGAGTCCTCCTTCAACATGCCCACCACGCGAGTCCTCCTTCAACATGCCCACCACACGAGTCCTCCTTCAATATGTCCACCACAGGAGTCCTTCTTCAACATGCCCGCCACACGAGTCCTCTTTCAACATGCCCGCCGTACGAGTCCTCCTCCATCATGCCCGCCACACGAGTCCTCCTTCAACATGCCCACCACGCGAGTCCTCGTTAAACATGCCCACCACGCGAGTCCTCCTTCAACATGCTCACCACACGAGTCCTCCTCCAACATGCCCACCACACGAGTCCTCCTCCAACATGCCCACCACACGAGTCCTCCTTCAACATGCCCACCACACGAGTCCTCCTTTAACAGCAATTATCTTGTCGCAAATATTGCATTGCGCGCTGTTGGCTGTTGCCCACCACACGAGTCCTCCTTCAACATGCCCACCACGCGAGTCCTCCTTCAACATGCCCACCACGCGAGTCCTCCTTCAACATGCCCACCACACGAGTCCTCCTTCAATATGTCCACCACAGGAGTCCTTCTTCAACATGCCCGCCACACGAGTCCTCTTTCAACATGCCCACGACGCGAGTCCTCCTTCAACATGCCCACCACACGAGTCCTCCTTCAACATGCCCACCACGCGAGTCCTCCTTCAACATGCCCACCACGCGAGTCCTCCTTCAACATGCCCACCATGTTGTAATTATGTATGTGTAATAGACAAGTGTTTTTACATATGTATAACATACCTATTTGTGTAATAGAAAGACCTTGTTACATTCGTGGAACAGACAAATCTTGTTAATGAAACACTGATGTTTGGGCGGGCTTTGCATGATCAAAGGCTTTGCTGCTTTTCCACATTTGATATGTGAAAAGACTGTCCTGTTACACATATGTAATAATCAGTATCACAATGAGCTTTTTTGCCAAGTGTTCTCATGTACAAAAGGACTTTTTTTTTTGGTGATAGAAGAAACAAGTTCACACAGAATATTACAGTGAGACACAGGATACAAAACAAGGCAAGAGTATAAATAGACATACAAATAATAGAACATATAACATAGAATGGTGTATGTACATGTGCAAGTGGTAATGTATGTGCAAGGTAGGGGTATGTACAGTTATTGAATTAAACATGAGATATGTACTTACATGATTGCACTATGGGGGAGTCCTGAGGCAGTTTAATTGCTCATGTGGAAAACGGCCTGAGGGTAAAATCTGTTCTTGTGTCTTGATGTCCTGTCGCTATGTGCTCTGTAGTGCCGGCCAGAGGGCAACAGTTCAAAGAGGAAGTGGGCAGGGTGTGTGGGGTCCAGTGTGATTCTACCAGCATGTTTCCTCACTTTGGAGGCATATAGGTCTTGGAGGGTGGGCAGGGGGGCACCAATAATCCTCTCAGCAGTCCTGACTGTCCGTTGTAGTTTCCTTCTGTCTGATTTGGTGGCTGAACCAAACCAGACAGTTATAGATGTGCACAGGAAAGACTCAATGACGGCCACGTAGAACTGTGCCAGCAGCTCCTGTGGCAGGTTGAAGGAAGTTCAACCTCTGCTAAGACTTCTTCATAATGGAGTCTATGTGGGTGTCCCACTTCAGGTCCTGAGAGTTGGTAGAGCCGTTGGTCTTCAGCAAGAACCTGAATGACTCCACTGCTGCCACAGTGCTGTTCAGGATGGTGAGCGGGATCAATGTTGGGGTGTAGTCCACTATCATCTCCACTGTTTTGAGGGTGTTCAGCTCACGGTTGTTGTGACTGCACCAGGCAGCCAGCTGATCAACCTCCCATCTGTATGCAGACTCGTCTCCGTTGCGGATGAGACCGTTGACCGTGGTGTCATCTGCAAACTTCAAGAGCTTGACAGAGGGGTCCTTCGCAGTTCAGTCATTCGTGTACAGGGCAAAGAGCAGTGGAGAGAGAACGCATCCCTGAGGGTCCCGGATGTGAGTTTCCCCAGTCTCACTAGCTGATGCCTTTCTGTCCGAATGCTGGTGATCCATCGGCAAATTGTGGTTGGCACGGAGAGCTGGCTAGTAATAATACTTGTCTATTACACATACATAAGTAGAATGTGTAAGTGCATGCTGTTCCATAACTTAATTACATATTAAGCACACATGGTTTCATGTTATTACATTATTTAGTACTCTTTACTTCCTTGGGTAATTACAGGAGGGGACTTTAATAAGAAAAATGTGCTTCAGAAAAGGTGACTTTCAGCTGAAAGGTGAGAATCCCTGATTATAATTGGTATACATTTCAACCTATACCCAAACCACCCATAAATACAAATTTTAACAATGCATTATTATTACAGTAATGAGATGGTGCTCGTGTTTGATTGTCACAATGCAAATAAATCTTAAAAGTAGGGCTCATTGTCAGTAACCAAAATATATTGTTCTTTTGATTTTGATGTGACCTGCAAATGTCCTCGACTGGTTTCGTGAGATTCAGCCAATTAAGTTAGAATGAATTCGAGCCGTTAATTGGTTTCTGATGGTTGTTTGGGTTGCAGCTTATCAATGCTTCATAAATAAAACAAATCTTTGGACTAGCTCAAGTTTTTTGTCCCTCTGCTCTTTGTTGAACACAAGAGGATGCTGGGAAGGGAGGCACTACACATTCCAGTGCCATGATGCAATGGAATCCCTGAGCCTGTTAACCCCTAAATACACACACACACACACACACACACACACACACACACACAAGATGCATAAAGCATGCATGTGCATGTACATAAATGCATGGACGCATATGTTCTCTCTATGTCTCTCTGTGCTGGTGTGAGCCTATAACTCCACATGCCTGTTGAGTTCTCCATCTGTGACTTTTATTAGACAAGTTCCCACCCCAGGACCCTCTCCAACACACTCACATACCCTGCATGCGGTACAATAAGCACGTTGACACGCATGCGGTCCTAGAGAGACAACAAGTGTCCTACTGTGATAACAATGACAGCTCATTCACAACCCTCCCAAACACACACACACAAACAAACATCATGGAAAACAAACTCAAATATACACGCTCCTCTTCGTATGGCGTTAATACTCAAACTCATTCTTGCACCGCTAAAGTAGCATTTATGTAATATCAACTAGTTAGACACATGATTTCTGTGGCATGTTTCGTCTGACAACTATGAACATAATTCCATATTCGTACCCATTTTTACGTGCACTGGACTCACATAAAAACCTTTCAGGGTTTGTGAAGGCAATTTCCAAACCAATAATTGTTAGTTACAGTTAATTGCTATTCTCATTAGATGTATAAAAGAGAGTTGCCGGAGTTTGAGAATGCTCATCAGAGAAACAGCGTATGTTGTTTAATGTATGTGCCAGTATATTTAATGGAAAAGTCATTAAAGTAGGGAAAACGCTTTAATGGAATTGCATTAAAGGAATATTCCAGGTGCAATACAAATTAATGTCAATTAGCAGCATTTGTGGCATCATGTTTATTGGCACAGACATTTATTTTCTGTGCCTTTTCTTTAAAAAAGAAGCAAAAAATGCTATAACAGTGCAACACTTACAGTACCATAGAAGTCAATGGGGTTTAATCTGTAAAGTCTCAAGACGTAACTTGTCCAATCTGACAACTTCTTAACCCTAAAACAACCATTAAAATGGTCGATTTAAACAACTTTACAACTCAAATAATGCAGTTACCAAATAATAAAAAATTTGTGATTTTATGTAATTATAAGCTTATCAGTTTTGCCTTTAAACCCTCCAAAAATTGGCCCAATTCACTTCCAATGTACATTAAGTGCCTCACTGTAAATTGATACATTTTTATGGTAATCAACATTATGCCACAAATGCTGTTGATTGATTTAATGTTTGCTTCAAATAGTCACACATACATTACAGTTCATATGTACAGTGTATATACATGAATACTAAGTAATACTAAGAATCTATATGTGATGCGTGTTACTGTGTGGAGCTTCTTGTAAATACCTATTCTTGTTGATATTATATTCATTATAATAGTTTGGGAATGAGGGTGAGACAGGGTGGAGGGTGGGGCCGGGTCGTGATTATACACACCCGGTCCCTTATCAGGCTAATTAAGCCTCCAAGAGGGATAAAGGCAGACTGTGGAAGGTGGTGCCACGAGAGAGAGAGATTGTTTACGGTCAGCTGACCGCCATGTGTGTGTGTTTGTGTCTGTGCCTTTTGTTTAAGTTTATCATTAAAATATTATTTATATTGCCAAGCTGGTTCTCGCCTCCTCCTTGCCCGTTTATATCCCTTTACACTGGTGCCGAAACCCGGGAAGGAGGAGGGATGACCGCCGAGGAGTCCTTGACACTGCCGTCCACACAGGGGGGCGCCGCTGCCGTCTGCCGGGGGACGGAGTAGCCCGGCCACCCGGACACGGGGAATGGCCGCTGGGGACTAGACTCCACGACCGCCTGGAGCGATGGAGTCGCTACCAGGGGCGGAGGAGTGCCCTGCCGTCGTCCCAAGAACGTGAAGGGGTCGAGAGGACTGCCATCCACGAGGGGAGGAGACAAGCGACTCCCCGACTGCCTGGAGCAGTAGGGTCACTGCCAGGAGTGGAGGAGTGTCCCCAATGAGTCACCGGGAACGCGGAGGGGCGTTTTGTCTGCCGGGGGGGTGTAGGTCTGACTCTGGTCAGCCCGGGCTGGAGCGGCTGCCATCCACCTGAGGGGGTGGAGGAGTGATCGAGGACCACGCGACAGTGCATCAGAGAACCGGATATGCAATATAAATAATATTTTAATGATAAACTTAAACAGAAGGCACAGACACAAACACACACACGACGGTCAGCTGACCGTAAACAATCTCTCTCTCGTCGCACCACCTTCCGCAGTCAGCCTTTATCCCTCTCTGAGGCTTAATTAGCCTGATAAGGGACCGGGTGTGTATAATCACGACCCGGTCCCGCCCTCTGCCCTGTCACATTGGGTTTGAGTGTGAGTAACACCAATAATCCCATGCTCAGATCCTACCCTCTATCCACCCTCTCCTCGCTGGGCATCACAGGAACTGTGCTTGACTGGTTTAATTCCTATATCTCAGGTAGGTCCTTCAAGGTAGCCTTACTGGGGTACCTCAAGGCTCAGTGCTTGGGCCACTTCTCTTCTCTATAGGCACAACATCACTGGGACCCATCATTCAGTCACATGTTTTCTCTTACCACTGCTATGCTGATGACACGCAACTCTTCTTGTCTTTCCAGCCCAACGACACCACAGTGACCACTCGAATCGCTGCCTGTCTGGCAGACATCTCCGCCTGGATGAAGGAACACCACCTTCAACTCAACCCAGCCAAGACCGAACTCCTGGTCTTTCTAGCCAACCCTGCTGTTGAACACAGCATCACCTTGCAGCTGGGTAAAACTACAGTAACACCTTCCAAAACGGTCAGAAAACAAGGGGTAACCATCGATAACAAACTCAATTTTACAGACCACATCTCAAAGACGGCAAGATCATGTAGATTTACACTCTAAAACATCAGGAAGATAAGACCTTTCCTCTCTGAACATGCCACACAACTGCTTGTTCAGTCACTTGTCATCTCTAGACTGGACTACTGTAACGCTCTCATTGCAGACCTCCCTGTATGCGCAATTAGACCTTTGCAAATGATCCAGAATGCAGCAGCACGTCTGGTCTTTCATGAACCAAAGAGAGCACATGTTACACCACTCCTTGTCTCTCTCCACTGGCTGCCGGTTGATGCACATATCAAATTCAAGGCCCTGATGCTGGCATACAGAACAGTCACTGGGTCTGCTCCAGCATACCTAAAATCATTTCTGCAGAGCTACTCACCCACTAGAAGCATCCGGTCACTATTGATCGGCGCCAAAATACTTTCCAGGACTTTCAGTTTCATCATACCACATTGGTGGAATAACCTTCCCAACTCCATCCACTTTTATTTCCCCATTTGTTGTTTCTTTATACTTTTAGCCTCGTTATTTATGCTTCATTAAATAATAACGCTAAACTATTATTTCCACCTCACTCTTGCCTGTAAAATAAATAAATAAATAACCTGAGGATTGTTAACACAATTCTACAACAAAATGTTTTGTAAAAATAGTTACGCAAAGTGTAACCATATTTAAAGGTGCACCCAGTATTTTTTTGTTTATGTCATCTTGGACTTACACTGACATCTACTGGCGTGGATGCAGCATCGTGCAAACACAATAGTTTTCAGATGCAATTGTAGAGATTCACTGTTCACAGTCGGCCATGATACATTTAATCCATGAGTGAAAGGTCCAATAACAGGGCGATCACTGATATTAAGCCAGTAGTATTCGGCTGGTCATGTGATCATAATATGGCTGCCCCCATGAGGGGACCCTCTTCAGGTAGAATAAATCAGCTTTTATCCATAATTTTCCTGGGTGTGGATCACAAAAACCTACGGAGGTAGTCAAA
Organism: Xyrauchen texanus; assembly: GCF_025860055.1. Classification (NCBI taxonomy): domain Eukaryota; kingdom Metazoa; phylum Chordata; class Actinopteri; order Cypriniformes; family Catostomidae; genus Xyrauchen; species Xyrauchen texanus. The sequence goes on from NC_068282.1 coordinate 2,089,921, forward strand.
AACCACATTGCATTTGAGGTTTAAAACGGCGTCCTGAAGCATCCCGGATAGCAGCAAAGCACCACCTCTCACCAGTCCATCGCCCGCCAAACAAATGTTTTAACTTAAGTGCGGATTTAAAAGGAAATAACCGTCCGATCGGAAATCTTGAAAAATCGATTACAGGGGGTCTGGGTATCTCAGCGAGTATTGACGCTGACTATCACACCTGGAGTCATGAGTTTGAATCCAGGTCATGCTGAGGGACTCCAGTCAGGTCCCCTAAGCAACCAAATTGGCCCGGTTGCTAGGGAGGGTAGAGTCACATGGGGTAACCTCCTCGTGGTCGTGATTAGGAGTTCTGGCTCTCAATGGGGCATGTGGTGAGTTGTGTGTGGATCGCAGAGAGTAGCATGAGCCTCCACATGCTGTGAGTGTCTCTTGACGGTCTCAGAAGTGGAGGCAACTGAGACTTGTCCTCCACCGTCCAGATTGAGGCGAGTAACCGCGCCACCGCGAGGACCTACTAAGTAGTGGGAATTGGGCGTTCCAAATTGGGGAGAAAAGGGGGATAAATAAAAAAAAATGAAAAAGCGATTACACACCAAAGTATGAGAACTTCACAGCACTTTCTCAGTGTGTCTGATTTCTAACATGCAGGGTGATAAGTTCAACCACAAAAGAATGAATGGACGTACGCTGTAACAACAGCTGTCTTAACTTGACAAAGGAAGTAACACCCATATTTCTTGCTAAGCATCACGGGACGCAGGAAAATGTTGGAACAGTTGCAAAAAGTTTTCCAGCCCTTAAGACCAAAAAAGGCTCAAAAAGAGAAATTACTTCTGAGTAAAGCCTCCGAGGCGTTTCAACCACACGCCCCGCCCTCCATAGACACATCCGCAAATCCGATGTCTGCCAACCCAAATGCGCAGAATGATTGACAGGCAGAGAGCGTTCATGATTGGCTAAAAAAGTGCAGGCCGGCCAACTGACTGTTTTGCTCAGGATGCTTATTTCACAGATATCTGTCAGGCAGAAGCAGTATTTTAAATGTGCTATTAAAAAACACTTTAAGTGACTGAACCCTTTCCCATCGGT
>NC_068282.1:2096000-2143500 GCF_025860055.1 Xyrauchen texanus
CTGCCACATGCATAAATGTAATGTCAATGTTATATTTCTTGAATCTACACAAATTACGTAAGAAATTAATGTTTTGATAAAACAATACAATTATAACAGACAGACTTGGAAACCAACATAACTAGCCATTCATGTTAAACTCGGCTACTGTACTGCATCATATTTGCATAATGCAATGGTAGAAACATAGGCTTTAAACTGAATGGCTTAATATGAAAATAATGTATTTTTGGAGGATCTGCAAAGCTTCCATAGACAGTCAGTGACATTGCTCTATTTTCAGCCATCTTGACAGAGAGCAACTCATAATTTGCTGATGGGTGTTTATAGTAGGGTGTCACAGAGTTAAGCTTGTGGCTCCGAGCATATGGAAAAGATCAGCCGGCAAATGGAGAGTAGCGTAATCCAAGCCAACTCCATACGTTGAAAAATGATCCGGTGCAAGTGGATATTATGAAACAAAATTTTAGGGGAAAAGCCTGCTCTCCCCACCACAATGGCCCTCTTTATGCGCCCCAGTCTTAATAATGCAACATTCTCCAGCATTCTTGAGAGGCCCCAATTAAAGGTCACGTATGGAGGTCTTGCATGAATATATAACATCTGAGAGTTTGCACAAAAATGGGTAGTGGTTTACAGTGGTGGCGCATGAACCGGAAATTCTGAAAAACTAAGCTGTATATTATAAGTGACTATCATTTCCTGTCGCTAACACCCAAACATGCTACATACAGCATTCCTATGGCAGCACGTGAGAAGTTTCATACGTATATGTGAGATATGAAACACAAGAAATGGTAGAACTGTTCAGCTACTGTACAGGAACACAAGCACCAGGTCCCATGAAATAAGAGAAGTCATTTATTTTACAGCCACCAGTTTCTGTGAACGATGGATATGTGAAGAAATTCCAAAATAGGTTGAATGAACATTTTACCCAATGCGACCCATTCCATTACATCAACTGAATACTACTCACTCATCTTTTAATGCTTTTGTTGGTGGACTAAATTAATCATGAGTGACGAATATGGCTGCTAATAGGGTATTATTACCGTGGCATTTGTGTGATGCAACATCTACGGGAATAGGTTTCAGTATAAAGTCCAAGATGTGTCCAATGATCAAGGAAGACCAATAAGAGCCAGAACAATGGCGTAGTGGGCTAAAGCACATAACTGGTAATCAGAAGGTTGCTGGTTCGGTCCCCACAGCCACCACCATTGTGTCCTTGAGCAAGGCACTTAACTCCAGGTTGCTCCGGGGGGATTGTCCCTGTAATAAGTGTACTGTAAGTCGCTTTGAATAAAAGTGTCTGCCAAATGCATAAATGTATATGTAAATATATATAGGAAGAGTAGTATGGGCAGTATGCCATTCTGAACATGCCCTACGTCTTTGTAATCTTTCATCAGAATTTTCTCCGCTTCTGAAATCAAATCCAACTCTAAACTTTTCCCTCTTTAAACATCCAGTTTCACTCAGAAATCCGCCAGGGGTTTCATGTCGTGTTTAAATACTCAATTGTACATTTCGGACATTTAGAAAACCGTCCAAAACATTCCCAATGTATATTGAGTTTGATCAATACTAACATGATCCAAATGTGAGGTGCACGTCTGCATTTCAGTGGCTTATACAATCCTTCTGCGTGCAGTTTGGAAGCAGTTAGTATCACCTCAGAATAGGGAACTAACTTTACGGCAACAAGACAATTGATAATACATTAACCAATGTCATCATTTGGCCTGCAACAAACCTGCCAGATCCATTCTTCCAATAGAAACACGCCCACCGCTGCTACTAACTGCTATGCTAGTATTTACTCAACTGCCTATTAGTCCAGCGGTACAAAGTTAAAGGGATAGTTCACCCCAAAATGAAACGTCTTTCATCATGTTGTTTAGCTAAACACCTGCTTTTGTAATCCATGGCAGATAGAAAGTCATACTTAGCATGCACAAGTCTCAATGCATTAACTGCATAATTGTGCAGGATTTTGGACTAAACATTATTTTCTTGTGCTGAAGTTTCAGTTGACTTCTGACTCATTCTCACTTTGAGCATACCGACTTCGTCTAATCTCTATCTCTCGTTTTCATGAGTGGGTGTATTGTTTGTTAAGCATACGCTCTGTGCATTTCTCCTCTAAAGGCCATCTCTTCATAAATGCATTCTTCACCCAGAGAATATTTGGTGAATGCATTATGGTTTGTGCATTGCCCCGGGCTCGTTCGCTGCGTTTAAAATTGAAGTTGGATAGGTTAAGAGAAGATGGACCATTTCCCATCTTCTCCAACTGTATTCTGTATTAAAGCATGCATAGGTAGGCAGAATACAGTTAGCAATCAAAATGACTCATATTAGTTTTAGAGCCTACAAACTACTTTTGTCTCATAGATCATTATATATATATATTAAAGGTATTACTTGCTATACTACATCAAGAATGTTTGATTTAAAGATATTGTTTTCCAAGCTGGTCTCATGACAAGTCGGAATAATCGTAGAAATCGTAGGCGTTGGCTTGTACAAAATGTACGACTTTTACTCCAACAGAGAAATAGAAATGCACCACCGAATGATATTCCGAAGTTTGAGTTTCAATGTGTTGTTTTTCCAACCCAGTCTCATGACAAGTCAGAATAATTAGTACGAGATGGGAAAATCGTAGAAATCGTAGGCGTTGGCTTGAACAAAATGTATGACTTTTACTCCAACAGAGAAATAGAAATGCACCACTGAACGATATTCCGAAGTTTGATTTTCAATGTGTTGTTTTTCCAACTCAGTCTCATGACAAGTCAGAATAATTAGTGCAAGATGGGAAAATCGTAGAAATCGTAGGCGTCGGCTTGTACAAAATGTACGACTTTTACTCCAACAGAGAAATAGAAATGCACCACCGAATGATATTCCGAAGTTTGAGTTTCAATGTGTTGTTTTTCCAACCCAGTCTCATGACAAGTCGGAATAATTAGTACGAGATGGGAAAATCGTAGAAATCGTAGGCGTTGGCTTGAACAAAATGTATGACTTTTACTCCAACAGAGAAATAGAAATGCACCACTGAACGATATTCCGAAGTTTGATTTTCAATGTGTTGTTTTTCCAACTCAGTCTCATGACAAGTCGGAATAATTAGTGCAAGATGGGAAAATCGTAGAAATCGTAGACGTTGGATTGTACAAAATGTACGACTTTTACTCCAACAGAGAAATAGAAATGCACCACCGAACGATATTCCGAAGTTTGATTTTCAATGTGTTGTTTTTCCAACCCAGTCTCATGACAAGTCTGAATAATTAGTACGAGATGGGAAAATCGTAGAAATCGTAGGCGTCGGCTTGTACAAAATGTACGACTTTTACTCCAACAGAGAAATAGAAATGCACCACCGAACGATATTCCGAAGTTTGATTTTCATTGTGTTGTTTTTCCAACCCAGTCTCATGACAAGTCGGAATAATTAGTACGAGATGGGAAAATCGTAGAAATCGTAGGCGTCGGCTTGTACAAAATGTACAACTTTTACTCCAACAGAGAAATAGAAATGCACCACCGAATGATATTCCGAAGTTTGATTTTCAATGTGTTGTTTTTCCAACTCAGTCTCATGACAAGTCGGAATAATTAGTGCAAGATGGGAAAATCGTAGAAATCGTAGGCGTTGGCTTGTACAAAATGTACGACTTTAACTCCAACAGAGAAATAGAAATGCACCACCGAATGATATTCCAAAGTTTGATTTTCAATGTGTTGTTTTTCCAACTCAGTCTCATGACAAGTCGGAATAATTAGTGCAAGATGGGAAAATCGTAGAAATCGTAGGCGTTGGCTTGTACAAAATGTACGACTTTAACTCCAACAGAGAAATAGAAATGCACCACCGAATGATATTCCGAAGTTTGATTTTCAATGTGTTGTTTTTCCAACCCAGTCTCATGACAAGTCGGAATAATTAGTACGAGATGGGAAAATCGTAGAAATCGTAGGCGTCGGCTTGTACAAAATGTACGACTTTTACTCCAACAGAGAAATAGAAATGCACCACCGAACGATATTCCGAAGTTTGATTTTCAATGTGTTGTTTTTCCAACCCAGTCTCATGACAAGTCGGAATAATTAGTACGAGATGGGAAAATCGTAGAAATCGTAGGCGTCGGCTTGTACAAAATGTACGACTTTTACTCCAACAGAGAAATAGAAATGCACCACCGAACGATATTCCGAAGTTTGATTTTCAATGTGTTGTTTTTCCAACCCAGTCTCATGACAAATCGGAATAATTAATACGATACGACGAAATCGTATAAGAATGTATAAGTTGGTTCGTCCAAAATAATTTGATTAAAAAAATGTGATGCCTGTATTGTGTTTGTTTATTGTTCTCTATGGAAACAAAATGAGCCAAGTTGCACGATATCTTATGATTTCGCCATTTCATACAAATTATTTTGTGTTGTAACGAGCCTATATTGGATTTTCAAATGTATTTAATGCATGGATGCAAGAAGTTTGCAACGCAGTCGGGCTGGCCGATATGGCGGTATATAGAGTGTGACAGTAGAAAATGTGTCAACCAGAAGCTATTTTATTATCCAGTTTATACCGCGATTGATTTATTTCAGTTGGCAGGACTTCTTTGTAATAGTAATTGATGTGCGGTCACTGATGTGTGTATATTGGCTATTGAATGTGGCTCATCTAATACGTATTTAGCCTGATCTATCCTGTTTAAAATGTTAGTTTGACTGTTTTGAGTCTTTCGTATTTTAAGCGTGGGGCTGTTTTTGCTCTGAAGCCAGACATCAGACTTATCAATCAAGTGCCCAATTAAAAGAGACATAATCAAATTAGTATTTATTTCACTGGATTATCTAAACCATTGACACCATTGCTATTATGATAAAACGATACATACTGTGATGTAAGCCCACCCCTACAATGCAGTTGTATGATGTTTAATGAGATGTTCAAAACAAAATGTTCATTAGATGAGCAAACTACGTTTATAATTGATGTTTGCTGTGACTTGACAGGACTCGACATCCAAGTGTCTCCCGCCAACAGAAAAGGTACTTGACAAATGAAGTGCGAGCCAAAAACGTTATCACTTTATCAGAATCAAATCTCTGTAAGTGGGTGGCAAAGTGACACATTACCTGGTGAATGTGACTGTAGCAAACTTTGACTCATTTAAAGAGAGACTGAGGCCTTAACGTTTTATTCGGTGTGTTCAAAGAGTCTGTCTTGTTCTCTTTGAGCTTGCACTTCACTGCTTAAACCATCTAAAAATAACTTGTAGGCCTAGTAATTACTGGAAATGGGTGCAGAGTGGTGCATCTAAGAGTGCAACTGTCTTTAGCTTAAATAATACTTAACACAAAATGCAGTATATGCAACGGAAATGAGAGATTTTTTCCAAGAAGGAAATTACATCTATAATTTTTGTGCATGCTGCGTTCACAAAATAGACCAGTTTGCAAATGCACACTTGCAATATATTCAAATGTTTAGTATGTCCCATTGGATGTTATTTGAAGCATGTGATTGCATGGGAAAAATCCCCAGGTGTGCAGTTGCTACACTGAGTCAACATGGAAAATCGACATTAACATAAGTACACACCCAGTGATACAGGATGCCTAACAGAGCATAGACTGTAAAAAAAGATGGACGACGGCCCTTCGCTCTTTTCCATTGGTGAGAACTGAAGCCGCCAGTGTCCCGATATGGCGCTGACATCTTGGGACTTGACCGGCGCAGTAGTGAGCAGGAAGTAAAGCCACGAAATCAAGGCCCCGCCCTCACTCTCGCTGAATCAATCGCAAGCACACGCCCCTGCACTTTTGACTTATGACGGTGTGAAATAATTAATTATAGAAATGTAGATATTAAATTTAAAGCTCCAATCTCCTCAGTCCTCCGAAGATCCCGAAAAAAAGTCAGTTGGTGCTTCAGTGACTACTTCGCTCAGAGAACCTGTCAATCACAGCTGTCAATCATGATGTCACAGCAGCGTTTTTATAGCATCAAATAACTAAAAACAAACTTATTTTGAAAACAAACACTTGAAATGACATCAACGTGATAGAAACGACAGTCAATGACAGAAACTATCTTTGGAAAAAAGATATGTGAAGTGTAATTTAATTGTTTAGTTGGTCTCACGTCCCGTTGAATAACATGGGGAGGCGGGGTTTATGACCTATACTAGGACCAGTCACCGGGGGGGCGATCGAGACGTTTTGGCTTCACTTTTGAGGGATTGTGCGGCACACTTGTACCAGAGTAATACTCAATCGACCTACATGTCCTCTTTTGTTTACTTAATGCAACATATTAGGGACAAAGTGTGTCATTTTTGCCCCATAAGCGTCACCTAATGGAACTGCTTTGACATCGGTCAAATAAGCAAAGAGTCGTGTCTCAATCTCATGCCATGGCTTGAGATGATGTTGATGTCTCGGGATGGCGAATACAGCACTGATGACCTTTAAAACAATTGGTTGACAAGGTTTGGGTGATTGTTGATTTGCAATGCTTGTCTATCAGGTTTATTTGGATGCTTAACAGTGGAATATCTGTGCAATAGGAAAGGATCTGTTCACTCCAGTCACACCTAAAAATGTCTAAATGTCATTGCATTCTCAGAAATGTAAGCGCAGCGAAGTTCTAGCAGCTGTACATCATCGCACCAATCACATGTAAGCCATTGCTTTATAAGTCTGCTCACAATCTATCACGTTTGCTGTTTCAGTGTGCTAACACTGCAACCTCCTCCACCCCAGCACCACCTGTTGAGTCCCGTCCTGCATGGGGGTAGGCTCCTCGCCCCTGCCTCCTATCTCCGGCGGGATATGACGGTTCCGAGTACAACTTCCTCGGACCGCCAAACGGGAAGAGAGACATTACGTTTCTGTTTTATATTCATCAAATAAATGCATTCTTAAATTCCACTCAAGTCTGCGAGTCTTCCTGATAGAACGAACTTTCAGACATTTTTATGTGAAACTTTGTAAAATAATATAAACGTTTAAACTCCTGCAATGAAGAAAATAAACAGGATTGTACTGATACTGTATTTTAGGCTAACATTGGCCAGAGCAAATCACACCCAAATGATGATATGCTGTTGGAGCATTCGCAATAAGCCCGTTTACCTCCCTGCTGTGCACCTGTATTGCTGACATGTGGTGTGAAAACGTCTGTGCACACTTTGTGGTGAGCGAGACCTTTTAAGAACTATTGAGAGCTGGGCTTTATGAGTCAGAACCACAAAACTGTCTGTTACTAAACTCTGTTTCACAAGTGTGAAATACAGGGCTCTAAGAGTGACAGAGCAGCCAGAGAAATATAGCATGAATAGTGAATTTTCACAGTGTGTTTGCAATGATTTGGATAGCAATATAAAATTATTACATGCATTATTTTACACCAGTTATGCTGACTAAGCCTACAACGTGTAAGGTCATGCAAAAAGCTTTAAACGGAGTTGCATTCCTTCATTGGGGTCATAAACGGTTGGAGTGCAGACCCGATCGATTTCTCTGCCTCTTTACATGTTCTTTTTTGGCTAATCTGATGATTTCAAGTCTCATGTAAACACTCGTGTTTTTTGGGAATAAGATGGTTATTGGTGGTTATCAGCGTATGGGTGTGCATGTACTGTATTTTGCCACTAAGCTTCCTGAATCCCCGTCTGGAGACTCTCGAGTACGAAAGAGTTCAGACACACAAATGTTTTTAAATCGTCTGGGATTTAAACTCATTTGAATCGATTCAAAACTCGCTCATCACTCCAAAATGTTCACGGAAGTCCCTGTTTGGCCAACATGTTCATTTATGAAAACGGTTCTTACTAGTGTTCATTTAGGAATAAAACAGCGTAGAAACACATTTTTAAACTTGATTATGTATTTTGCTTAAAAACACTTTTAATCTACTTCGCAACAATCGCCATTTGGTTAAATTGATGCCAACAATTTTTTTTTTTTTTTAAATAAAATAATAATAATAAAGAAATATATATTTTATATATATATATATATATATATATATATATATATATATATATATATATATATATATATATATATATATTTAATTTTTAAAAATAATAATTATTATTATTATTATAAAAAAAAATGTAAGATAATTTTTTTGTTGCTATTTTTCACAGCCCCAGTGATTACTAAGCTAAATAAATAAATAGTTAAAAAACTTTACTCAAAATCAATGAAAAAAAATTAAAAAAAGAAATGTAAAAAAAAAAATTAGAATAATAAATGTTTAATTTTTTTTAGATATATTTTTAAAAAATTTTTTATTTCTATTATTATTATTATTATTTTATATATTTTTTTAATTTAAGAAAATTCTTTGGTTGCTATTTTTCACAGCCCCAGTGATTACTAAGCTAAATAAATAAATAAATAAATAAATAAATAGTTACAAAACTTTACTCAAAATCAATTAAAAACAATTAAAAAAAATTAAAAAAAAGAAATTATAATAATAAATGTTTAATTTTTTTATATATATATATATTTTGTGTTTTTTTTATTTTTATTATTATTATTATTTTTTTTTTATTGTTTATTTAAGAACATTTTTTGGTTGCTATTTTTCACAGCCCCAGTGATTACTAAGCTAAATAAATAAAAAAATTAAAAAAACTTTACTTAAAATCAATTAAAAACAATTAAAAATAAATAAATAAATAAAAAAGTCCCTTTGTGGCATTTCATCAAAATGTTTTAAATATATATTTAAAAAAAATCTTTCTAGTGGTCATTTAGTTAAAAACTGTGTATAAAACATTTACCTTTTTTTTTTTATTTTTCTTCTTGCATTAAACAATGGCCGTTTGGTTGAATGAAAGGTTCCCATGAATAAAATAAATCAATATTTTAATCACGTCAAAGCAAATTCATAATATCAAGTCAGATTTTTTATATTAATTTTTTTAGCTATTTTGCCCAGACCAGTGACCACTAAGAATAAATAAATAAATAAATAAATAAATAAATAAAAAATGCAAAGAAAGTCACCACTTAGCAACAAAATTAGACCATTTTGTGGAATTGTTGATGTCATTTTTTTCAACCTTTTAAACGGCTTCGAAGCAAATACACAGATATATATCATGTGTTCTCAAAAGCCTGAAAAGTATCATTTTTCAGATATAATCATACAGTATCTGTCCCGAGTGACCGCTAAGTTGTGTTGTGTCTTCTTGCCCTTTATCCAGTATTTTTCCACCTATGAGACCTTCTGCAGCGCAGTAATATACTCGGGCAGTAATGCAGTGAATGTATGTGGTGTTATGTGCAGTGCTGTCAGTAGCTGTGGGGGTGCAGGCGCAGCAGAGCACTAATTGGCCTTGGCAGAGAGAGAGAGAGAGAGAGAGAGAGAGAGAGAGAGAGAGAGCGCTGGAGGTCTGACGTGCTGAATGGCTGCTGGCTGCATGGTGAAGAGCAACTGATTCAGTACTGCAGCTAGTAAATAATAATGATGCATGTCTGGGGAAAAGAGAGCTGCACTGGGGCACTCGCCGAGTTTAGTGCCTGCTATATGAGATGATCTATGTGTGATCATAGCTTCAGGTTTAGAGGCGTTTGTCTCAAGAAGAGATTCTATAAAAATCAACATGAAATAAATAACAACAGAACTGCATCACTTGGGGCTCTGTGGTTAATTACTCAAATGAATATTTTCGTAAAGTACAAAGTTAGTTGCATTGTTTAAGTGTTTTTGGATAAATGTGAGAAATTCTAATGAGTGTATGCAAAGTTGGGCTCATACTATCTTAAGCGACTTATAAAAGATAAGAGAAGTTTGTTGACCTCAGAGTGAACTGACGAATATATGAGCAAACCGTTAAAATAGACGCAGACATTAATGCAAATCCACCTCTAGCTTCAGGGCACTTTGATCAAAACCTGTCAGTTCTTGATGTGGGGCCTGCGTTTCCTACCCGTCAGCACCTCTTAGAAACGGCGGTATGCCATGTCGCTCGCGTCCACACCCCCCGAGCCGCCCCCCACACCCCGTTCAGGATGTGGTGGGCTCGGCAGTAGCTGCACCCCCGCGATGGTGCTGCTTGAACGGCGTGGGGGGTTGGCAGGTATGTGGAGCACATCATTTTTGAGGTGGTCCGTAACGCCAGTCAACAGCGTGGAAATCCAGGCAGAAATAAAAGGGGAAGGGAGATTTTTCTTGGACGCAGTATTCTTCAGTAGGCCATAATTGTCAGTCGGTGGTTTGGAGACCCAGAAATGGGTCCCACCACCAGATGTGGCCGCACTCTGATCGCCACTTTGAAAGACAGAAGTTTATTGTTCTAGTTCACTCGGTGTAGATCAGAACTCAAAGCCTGTGAGTTGTTGACTGAGGCCTTTCCGGATAGACGTATGACGGACGAATGATTTCGCCTGGCTGTTTTCACTTAATATTAAATGCATAAAAAAAAATAAAAAAAATAAAAGGAATTCAGTGGAATGAGTGAAACAGTGTATTCAATGAGAAAAAAATTATAGGGAGTGACTTGATTTTTTTATCCTTTGGGAATTAATACAATCCCAACAAAATTCTTACAATTAAATGACATTAAATTTTTATTTTATTTTTTTACAATTTCTCCCCAATTTGGAACGCCCAATTCCCATGGTGGCGTAGTGACTCGCCTCAATCCGGGTGGCGGAGGACGAATCTCATCACGTGACTTGTTGAGCGTGTTACCACGGAGACATAGCGCGTGTGGAGGCTTCACGCTATTCTCCGCGACATCCACGCCCCGCAGAGCGCGAACCACATTATAGTGACCACGAGGAGGTTACCCCATGTGACTCTACCCTCCGTAGCAACCAACCCAATTTGGTTGCTAAGGAGACCTGGCTGGAGTCACTCAGCACGCCCTGGATTCAACCTCACGACTCCATGTGTGATAGTCAGCGTCAATACTCGTTCAGAAATAAAATAAACATCACAGGTTTTCACGGCACGATTATGATACATTAATATCTTTAAAGCTACTAAAGTTATCCAGCCGAGAGCAATAAATAATCTCTATTTCTAGTTAGTGTTGATTGATTAATATTAATGCCATAGACGGGCAGGTCTATCATGCTTGTACGTTAACTTTAGGCATAACTGATTGTGTTTTAATTAATACCTTGCACCAAAACAGGCATTTTACAGTATACCGTCACACTGGCGCGTATACGCATTACCGTGAACGCTCTTACCGCGGGCGCGCACACGCACACATTAGCACGCACTGAGAAAGAAGGCGTCTGTTAGTCAGACAGTACGCAGATGCGAATTTCCGAAATGTAGGATGGCAAGGGGATGGGTCCTTTATATTCATGAGGAAAGCGATACCTGATTGGTCGAAAGAAAATAAAACACAACCCTAACCCTACCCATGAACCTAACGATATCCAATCAGGTTCATGGCGACAATCAAAGCAATTGCATAATAAATGTTGCGCAGTTACAGCAGTTTCACTAACCTGCAAACTCATCAACGTCACTTTGAAGTGTAAAACCTGCGCCGCTTCAGCTTGTCTTGTGTGTGATTGTGACTACGACTTGGTTCTGTAAATGGCGTATCGCCCTCTAGTGGTCTCCCAACGCTATTGTGCCAGACTGTTATACGGAGGCCAACTGAGTGAATTGGAAAGCATGCAAATTGGGCTTTGAATTTTAATGTCGGCTAATTTGAATACATAAATGCCTATTGATTAAGTAGCGTGCCGACTTTATGATATCCCTAGTTAGTGTTACTTAAAGCCTGTTTTATATTTTATTTGGTAAATAAATGGTCTGGACTTATATAGCACCTTTTTAACCTTAGCGGTATTCAAAGTGCTTTACACTGCGTCTCATTCACCCATTCACACACCAATGGCAGGAGAGCTGCTATGTAAGGCGCTAGCCTGCCATTGGGAGCAACTTGTGGTTCAGTGTCTTGCCCAAGGACACTTCAGCACGTGGAGTCGTGTGGGCCGGGATTTGAACCGCCAACCCTGCAATTAGTGGCCAACCCGCTCTACCACCTGAGCTACAGCCGCCCATTTAATGACATAGAAAATAACATGAAATCGGTTATTCACAAAAAGAAAATAACATAGACTTGATTTTACCTGATGGGAATAAGTTGGATCGTGAAAAGTGGGCTTTACCTACCAGAATGGGGCCAGAAATGAATGTTAGTTCACTAAAACGATGCCTGAATAGTTATTTAGCTATTGGTTAACGTATACCTACAACTGCACCATAAACACTACAGCAGGTTAAATTACAACGTAAACAGGAAACCCTGACCAATTAAAACATTCAAACAATACTTGTCAAGTTCATTTACTTAACGGGCGTGTTATTGTTTTATATCCTGTCATAAAATGGCTTCTTGTGTAAGTTTGAAATAGGAAATATATTTGTGGCAGCTGAACCCTAACCAAACAGGATGGCATCGCAGAGTTCGCACAGTTGCTTTGTAAGCCACGTGTGTGCGGTTGTCAGTGTTGCTCTTGTGAGCATGTAAGGATACATTTTACTTCTGTAATCTGAAATATTTCTAAGTAAAACATGATATTTGACTCGATTAATGCATCAGGAATGGATTGGACATGATTTCATTGGTTAGTAGGATTGTTCTCCCTGCCTTTGTGGGCTTAGAGATGTCAGCAGAAAAGTAAAGTTGTTTCAAAGGTGGGGCAAATAAACAGATTGGAATAATATGCGCTGATACATTATATCGTTCACAATATAAAATAGCAAAGTTAATAGTGTCAATATAGGTTTATTGTTGTCTTGCGCGCACAATGCATCTATTTTTGGTTGCTGACTTGAGCGATTTTCAGTGACTAACTAGTGTTGGTTCTTTGGAGGTTCTGCTGTCCTGTTGAGGGGGTTTTTAAAGGAAGTGTTACATAAATACAATGAAAGCACCTCTGATTATTTTTAGCAGACTCTGCTTCATTGTGGACCTGTCACCTTTCTCTCTCTCTCTCTCTCTGCGACTTTTACACAGAACCACAGAAAGTTTTAGTGAAAGCATTTTGTCTGGGTTGAAATGAGTTATGATTGCAAAAATATACGATTCATTCTGTCGTTTTTTACCAACACTGTGTCCTATAATTTTTTTAAAAGAAAAGGTCAATAGAAAAATTCACGATGCAAGGGTATGGTTGCCACATAAAAATATTTCCAGATTTACGCATTTCAGTTTCCTAATTGAGTAATAAAAAAATAAATTAAAAATAATAATAATAATAATATATATATATATATTTTATTAAATTTTTGTACATTTTATTACAAGGGATGTCAGCCGATTACAAATTTGTATTGCGATTAATCACACATTTTTGTAGTTAACAGCGATTAATCGCAAATTCTTTGTTAATCGCGATTAAGCGCATATTTTTGTAGCTAGCTGTGACTAATCATGTTTTTTTGTTAATCGTGATTACATGCATATATTTGTAGTTAGCCGCAATTAATCGCATTTTTGTGTAAATCGAGATTAAGCAAATATTTTTGTTCAGTGCGATTAATCACATATTTGTGTAGTCAATCACGATTAATCGCATATTCATGTTTGCTAATAATCGCAAAGGGTTGTAGTAAATCGTGATAAATCGCATACGTGGTCAAGCACAATTAATTGCATATTTTTGTACTTAATCTCGATGAATCGCATATTTTGAAAATGCTGAGATTTGATCCTGTCAAAATGCATTTATTTTCATCTTAGGTACGAAAACAAATCATTATGTAACAATATAATGCTTTATTAATATTTTACAAACAAAGCCTTCCAAAATGCACTGTTGGCCAAAAAAAACCCAGCGCCATTTGGATTTAAATAAGCAGATACTTAAGAGCCTATGATTGGATCATTATTGCATTATTGCACCACAGAGTCCTGACCTTAACCACACTGAAAGTCTTTGGGATGTGCTGGAGAAGACTTTACGGAGTGGTTCGACTCTCCCGTCATCAATACAAGATCTTGGCCAAAAATGCAACTTTGGATGAATAAATGTTGTGATGTTGCATAAGGTTTTTGACACAATGCCAAGACGAATTTACGGCGTACATTAATGGCGGTTCAAGGAAATATTAGAGTGTGCAACTTTTTGATCCACCCATTGTGGCGCGCGTGCAGTCTCGACATCTAAGGGCATCACAGACCTATTATTGCACCATCTTGCATGGCTGAACGGCACTTGTCCCTCTAGAAGTTGGACACTGACCACACGGGACCACGTAACTATTGAGCATGCCGGAGTCTCGTTCGTTATCAGAATTAACCCGACAAATCGCTCCACCAACTAAGAACTGTCATGCACCACCACCCACAGAATCGAGAAAGAGCAATCAATCTGTCAATCCTTTCCATGTCCAGGACGGATGAGGTTTCCCGTGTTGTCAAATTAAGACTTTAAGTTTCATGTACAACAGTGAAAAGAAGACTCAGGAGGCCTTATGGGAAGAATTGCAAAGAAAAAGGCACTTTTGAAACAGAAAAATAAAAAGAAAAGGTTCGAGTGGGCAAAGAAACACAGACATTGGACAACAGATAATTGGAAAAGAGTGTTACGGATCTTCAACCCATTGAGCTTTTGTGGGATCAGCTAGACTATAAAGTGCGTGAGAAGTGCCCGACAAGACAGTCACATCTATGGCAAGTGCTACAGGAAGTGTGGGGTGAAAGGTCAAGTGCTACAGGAAGTGTGGGGTGAAAGGTCACCTGAGTATCTGGACAAACTGAATGCTAGAATGCCAAAGATTATTAATGTCCTGACCATACACACTTTGGTGAATAAATGTACCAATTTCCTTCCAAAAGAGCAAAATCTGTACATTATTCCAAACTTTGGGCCGTCAGTGTATATTTAATATTAGCCGTTTTATAATGTCCCATTTATTGACCCATTTTTTATGCTGGTAAAAAAAAACCTTGCCAAACCTACATGTGTCGTTCTTCCTTCAGATATTAAATTACACATTGTGTCGTGTATACTCAGATGAACAGATTAAGAGATTGTAGCTTGAATACGCAAAAGCTAGCGGTAGCTCGATTATACGGTTGCTAGCTGCGCATGTAAACATACCGAATGTCCTAAAAATAGGCTTCATTCGCTTTATGCAAAATGTAATTTATATATTTTTCTCTGGACATGCTTTCATGAGATTATAAGGATCACTGCCGAGTTAATTTTGTGAGATCTGTACTAGTTTCTCAGTTAGCATTTAGCATTAGCTTCTCTTGCTCGCTGTGGTGGGCTGCTGTCCATCTGGCAGATAATCAAAACTCAAACAAAATCAGCAACTTTCAGGCCCAACTTTCAGAGTGCACAGCTCATAGCTCAACCCTCCCTGATGTTTTATTTCCTGAGTAGAGAGCTTGATGAAAGTACACACCGTCAAGCAACTTTATGTTATGTTAAGAGCATGCAACAACATCCTAAAATAGCCGTTTCACACAAAACGCAGTCATAATACAACCCTTACAAACTCCCGTCATCACCACAGATATTACTTCACAATTAATGCTGTCAAAGATATAATATTAGTGGTGTTTGTGAAGGCATCAATATTACTTTTGCTCACAGTAGTATTGGAGAACAAACCCCAGTTTAGGGGTCACCATGTACACTTAAAAATGCTTGTTGTAAGAACTAAATGTACAAGATTGTTGATTCCATACTGCGAATGTAACACAGCGAGAGAGAGAGATAGAGAGAGAGAGAGAGAGAGAGAGGTTAAGCAAACACAAGCAGTTGTCTGAGCTTCCTCTGGCATGTCCTGAGCAAACAGAGCTTTAGCCTGCTGGATTTAGGCCTGCTTGCTTAGGACAACCCTGCGACCTCTGAGGCAACATACACCGACTATTATCATACACACTCATACGCAAGAAATGCACATTCATGCACCCAACTTTCCATTGCTTACTAGCTCAAAAGGCATTTTCGTCTAGATGTGTGAAACCTGTCGCAGTTATCGTAGTCATACGTGTTATAAAAGGTGTTGCACTGTAGAATTCGAAACTTCAGTCCTCTTGTACAAGGTGCACAGGCAACTGTTTAGAGTAGAAATGTGTTACATGCGTTTGACTCTCATCATAAATGTCAAATATAAACCCCCACAGCATTGAGCGTTTCCAATGAAATGAATTGGAAGACATGAGTTTTGTTTTACTCAGTTTAGTCTCAGAGTGTGATGTCTCTTGACCTCTGACCTTGTCATCTTTGTGTACACATGTCACACTCATATCATCAGCGAATCAACAGCAGCATTCTGTTCAATGTTTCTTAAAGTGATAGTTCACGCATTTTTGCTTGAACTATCAACACGAAATCAAAATTTATCATATTTACTTCCTCATGTTGAAATGCACATTATTTCCAAGATCAAATATTTGTCACCAAATTACAGAATTAAATGGGTTGTAATGTTGGGATGGCGGTGCTGGCTGATGTTTTCATGCAGTCTCTTATCACACCTTTCACGGTTTTAGCCCATATTAGCACAAGGTAGTCCCTTACCCACGGTAGGCAACATTTTCAACTAACGGTTAAATTAACGATCTTTAACGATTTCGCCCATGACGCCTTAAATATGGGACAAATCGCGTCCAGTATTGATTCGATACGGGATGCATAATTTCATCTTTAAATCCCGTATTTTATGGGGCTTTTTACCAACATGTCAATTTGCATGGGATAAGTATAACAGGGGCTATTTGTTTACAGAGCGTTTGATAGGTAAAATATGCGATTATATTTACCAGTGCGAGAACACGCAGCCCGCAAAAAGTCCGGGAAAACGACTGGCATGAACGATTAGCACAGAATTAAAATAAATGAGAAGCTCTGGTAATTAGGCTGTTACATTACCCCACGTCCCTATATAAAATAACCACGTCCAGAGAGGACAGAGAGAACAAGGCTATTTTGTTTTTTAAAGTAGCCTACATCGAGGCAAATTAAATGTTAGGTTGTATGCCAATATGAAGAGGGATTTGTGTTACCTGATGCAAAAGAATAAACAAGAATGTTGACAAAGAAATTATGCCTAATTTCTTTCTCATTTCATGCTGTTCTTTAGCCGAATTTGGTGCATAACTTGGGATTTTTAACTATAAACAAGTCCGAAATACTGGGGACTTATATTTTAAAAATGACTGACTTGGCTACAATTCTCTGTCAAATTAAGCTTTTAATAGCCTATATATTCACCAGATGAAGATATTTTTATTTATTGGAAACTATCTGCATTGATTTAGCCGATAACCGATAGTTCCAAAAAGTAACTATCGGCACCGATTAATCGTTGGAACACACCTGAGATTCTTACTTTGAAAGTACGAAATTATGAAAAAACTACCAACAAATATCAGCATAGATTTTGCCGTTAACCGATAGCTCCAAAAAGCAACTATCGGCACCGATTAATCGGTAAAACAGATAAATCAATCTACCTCTAATTATTATTATTATTATTTACAATTTTAGAAGAAACATCCTAGACAATGTTGATACTTAAATGAAAAAGCTATGAAAGCAATATAAAATATTGTGTGTGTGTGTGTGTGTGTGTGTGTGTGTGTGTGTGTGTGTGTGTGCGCACTGATGTGGAATCTGTTGTGTTGTTGTAGTTAAGATAATATATGACCACAGAGCAAACAATAAGTTCTCCATTCCAGCTCCTAATCTTTGACACAAAGACACTGGAATCTGCCTCTGTCTCTCTCTCTCTGTCTCTCTCTCTGTCTCTCTCTCTCTGTATGGCTGCGTGACAGATTGTAAGAGCATGTGGGTTGCAGTTTGTAATCACATACACCATAAAGAAACTATGGCAGAGGAACTGACGGCTGTCTTTATCAAGCCCACTGCATGTTGGAAAGCAATTTGCTATCGTATCACTCATTGCGAGGTAAATACAGAGCGTTTAGAGAAGGTTGGAGCCACAGACTGCAGCTGGAACAGCAGACATTATGGATTATAAAGATTTAATAAGGGAATAAATTGAATTAGCAACAAAACAGGAACTGAATTTGATATGTTTAAATATGTGTGTCTGGAGAAACATTTTATTGCTCAGATGTTGCTCTTTCATAGCTCATGAAAGTTCATGAAGTTCTTGTTTCAAATATTTCTCATAAAATTAATAATAATAGGCAGCAATGAGTCAAAAGAGTGCAACAGTCTGGTTTCGAAATAAAAAACCCATTCATTTTCTCCATAGGCAAATACGTTTTTAACGATAACCTTTAAACCTTTAAAGGCAGGCCTACCGTGAGCTCCGTTATTGTTCATTGGTGGCATGGCTGGACTGGTAATCTGGCATTCCGGGCATTTTCCCGGTGGGCCGATGCACTTTGAGGCCGATCAGGGGCAGACTGGCGATCGGGAGAACCGAGCGGGCCGGTGGGTCAGCTGCGAAACGGGCCGAATGGGCCACGATAAGCTAAAATGAGCCGTCGCGTTATGCAGAACGGACCACAAAATGGCAACGCGATTTACTGAAAAGGACAGCGAACACCCCCCCGCTCAACTTTTAGGCCAGTTGGTATGTAAAATAGAGAGTTAGTAGGCCGATTTCTCTTCCCATCCAGCTCTGATTGGTGGTATATGCTTCAGTTGAAGATGTCAGTCCGCATTATTTAAATTGAACAAAATCGTGTTTATTAGCAGAAATCGTAGTAACGAACTACACCACCCATAATCCTGAACAATCAAAGAATTAAGGCCAAACAAAGTGCGCCAAAAGAGCTCTGCAGCACTCTCCAAAATGTCTGGACAAATATGCCTATTTCTTAAAGAACTTAAAGAAACCAGATGACTTCAAATCTATTGTTTTAATACTTCTAACCAACCAAGTTTGAATGAATAGTTTCATATTTTTCCATTGTTTTTAATTCGATTACGCCGTTCGCGATGCGTTCCCTCGTTAAAGACATTAACATTTACATTTATGCATTTGGCAGACGCTTTTATCCAAAGCGACTTACAGTGCATTTATTACAGGGACAATCCCCCCGGAGCAACCTGGAGTTAAGTGCCTTGCTCAAGGACACAATGGTGGTGGCTGTGGGGATCGAACCAGCGACCTTCTGATTACCAGTTTACCAGTTATGTGCTTTAGATCACTACACCACCACCAGTACGTACATTTTGTAATGTCGTGATGTACCACAGAGCTGGTGGCTTTGTGCTCACGTCTAAGAGCTCTTTTATGAAGGATTTTTAAGATATCCAGATGGAAAAATGAATGGTAAAAATACCTCCGTCTGAAAAAGTGGCCAGGCAATGTTGCCCTCTAACACTGTTAGGAATGGGAGAATAAAGCTAGACATATTGCCTGAGGACAATGAGCCCTGGGCCTTTAAACGCATGACTAGTAAATTGACTCAGTCTGTGTGTGTGTGTGTGTGTGTGTGTGTGTGTGTGTGTGTGTGTGTGTGTGTGTTTGATTTGTAATCGCTTAGTAGCCCTAATTGGCTGCAGATTTGGGGCAGGGAAGCCTAGCGTGTATTACTGCATTCTGTTTGAGAATAACTCACAATACAATCGTTTTCTTCAATGAGTAGCACTGTGTTTATCATGTTGCATTTAAACTGAGAAAATCTCACCCAAATATGACGCTACTGGGCTGCTAGTTACCCTCAGTCTCCTCCAAACAAACGCTGTGCTAGTTACTGTCTTCACTATACGCAGCATGTTTGCAATTATTTCAAACCGCAGGGACGTGCCCCTCGAAAACACCTTCGGCAGCCATTGTGTTCTGCAGTTTCTTCTGAAGCTCTGACCCGTGGTGAAAACAAGATAAATGGTTTGTTTTTCTAGACGTGGTTACAGCGGAGGGTAAACTTCATATTAATAGTGCCAGTTGAAAATGGCATTAATGCGGCTCGCAGCTGGTCTCAACCGGGTCCTTTTGGGCTGACGGCTTTTGGCAGGCTGTTGCTAAACACTTCGAAATCTCTTAACAGTTTTATAATTGCGTTTTTAAAGACAGCTAATCAGCAAAGCCAGACGTCGCTTCAGTTTGGACCAACCAGACGTGTTTTGGTTTGTTGCAATGAAGTTTCTTTAAAAATATTTACTTAATTATTATTTTTTTAATGCAACTAATTTATTCGCCTGCTGTCAATTGAGATTAGGAAATGGAGAGGGGCGTAAGGCGCAAGACAAATTGACAGATTTTAGTACGACTCCTATTTTAGGGATATTTTTGCCTGATTAAGCTCTCATGTAGTGTTAAAAAAATCGTTGCATCTTTTGCAGGTCATTTGATAGTCTGGAATGTTCCCAACTGGCTGCGTGCCAAAGCGCATTATTCCATTTCACGCGCTGAACCGCAGCGTGTGGAGTTTATTTTTTAAATATACCTGCAGGGCTAAAGTGCACTTGAACATTTGTATTGCTCCATTCCAGGTACGAGTTTTTTTTTAAATGAGTTTTGTGACGGGCTCACCTCCTCCCTCCTCTTGACATTTCAAAAGGTACGGGCTGTTCGGCACTGTAAGCCGGGTCTTACTGTAATCTTTCTTCTCTCTTTTTTATCCGTGCTATTGATGTTGTGGTTGGGTTATAAACCCTTAATGAGGCTCTGCCTTTCCCAGTGCCAGACTTTTGCTGGAAACTATGAAGCAAGCTTGCAAAAAAACTATATATATATTTTAGGAATGCTTTAAACCAGTGTTTCATACAGTAGTGGCTTTCAGCTGGTTTTGCTTTTCGGAACCAGATTTTAAATTGGACATCAAGTGGCGACCCATCAACAAAATGATATATACTACAAAAGTAAACAAAAATGTAAATGCATTAATATTAACATGAACTGCACATGCCCAACAATACGCTAAAGTATTAACATGACATAGTCTTAATGGGAAAGGGGACAATTTTGGTGTCTAAATAACTATGTTTCCATCCAAATGGCAAATAGGGTTAGCGCATCAAAATAAATCTTCAAACTTGTTCCTACTCTCGTAAAAGTTGATTGGTTGGTTGCCCGATTGGTTGAATGTGAAGCGTAGAAATGCAGATTTAAAAAAATCTAACGAATTGTTTATTGGGGAAATGAATCATTAATTGAACTCTGAACTTTGGTTTTAGAAGGTATAAAGTCTTTCCAAAACAGAGGACTCGAGTCCGAGTCAAATCGCGAGTCATTGTTGTCGAAGTTTCGTCGTAGAGTCGTAAGTCATCAAATTTGTGACTCGAGTCCAAGTCATGCGCCTCAAGTGGATGTTACCCAGAAAAATCTTGCTATTTTTTTATTGTATTGCAATAAGAGTTTTCAGAACAAAAAACAAAACAAAAAGAGAAATAAAATTAATCTCAAAAGGGAAAACAAATAGCGCCAGAATAATTAATATACAGATACAAATATGATACAGAGTAATTAACTTAAATGAAATAAATCACAACAAGTGTACAGAGACAGATAAATAAAGTCAGCTATATGGGGTGATATTATAGGCTAGCAAAAGTTATAAGAACCTGAATTACTTTCAAACAGATCACGTTTTGATTAGTTTTTATTGGAAAAGTTGGACAGAGTTTTAATGTAAAATTCCAACATCTCTTTGAAACAATGAGTGCAGATAACACTGGCTGTTACATATGGACTAATGCATGTTTGTCTTAAGCATTTCACGCTATCTTGTGTTTATTTACCATGTAAAAGTGAAAGAAGCGAATGTGAATTCTTGGAAAAGTAGCGTGAATAAATCACTTCAATACACTCTCCATTTTGCACAAATGTGGGGGACAGACATCGGGGACACGATAGGTACACAATTTGCGACATACTCAAACATTCTGTATGGAAACGCCTCAAGAGCAGATTTATTTTGCGCGAAACCAAAATGTATGCCAACCGTCTCATTTTGGCACCATTTCATCAGTAAAAGTCCAGCAAATTTCGCAAACGATAACAAAACAGTGCAAAACATGGATGGCAACTAGGCTAATGCCTCTTTGATTTCAATGGTTATCAAAAAGCTAATTATGGTTAGCATAAAGCTAAAGGTTGGCAGAATGAACAAGAGACGCTGATCTGCTCTGTCATATATGATTCACACACACACACACACACACACACACACATTGGCGCTCACACACTCACCCAAACTCAACACACACTTCCGGTGCTTCATTTTCATGTAGTGTGTTTAGAGTATAAGCAGCTGTTAACACTTAAATGAACTCCTCCAGTGCAACCCGGAGATTTCAGCTCGAGAGTCGGGAAGGGAGTTTCCCAGCATTAATGGAAAGCTTGATATAACCAACCTGTCAAAAACAGGAAGAACTCAAAGGTCTGTCAAAATAAAAGTCCTGTTAACATAAAAGCTCTATTCAACTAGATATGTGAAATAGTAGTTCAAAAAGTAGCAATTATACTCATAATAAGAATTATGCAATATTAAATGGTTGTATTATTATTAGAAAAGCCCCTCATACAACAATAATTCAATAAATAATGATGAAATAATTATACATAGTTGTCTTCATATATTTAAAAAAATAAAAATAAAAAAAATATATATATATATAATTTCGCAAACGATAACAAAACAACGCTAAATGTGGACGCAACTAGGCTAATGTCTCTTTGATTTCAATGGTTAGCACAAAGCTAATTATGGTTAGCACAAAGCTAAAGATTGGCACAGACCTTGTTTATCCTCATGGGAAATTAATCTGTATTTAATTTAGTTTTTTTATTTACCCTGTGTAATGTTGTAGCGTTTGATTGAATGCCCAGCGTTTGATGTCAACATCAAAACAAATGGGATAAATTGACAAAAAGTTAAAAATGATTTATTAGCACATTTATTTTATTGTGTTACCCTAAATACATGCAATTACTTGGTTAAATGGTACATAGTATATTGCATTTACAGTTTTTTCTGGATTTCTATAATTTCCTGCTGTTCACAACTCTTTTGGAAAAGACCTGCAAATCGTTTTTGGTTCGCGACGCACCGGTTGAAACCCGCCATGCCACAGAATTCTGTTTTTGTTGCGTGGGATTCGAGAGTAGTTCATTAGAGTGATTAAAACCAATAACTCATGATTCATTTTGACGGATTCATTAAAAGTACCAGCTCATAAGAGTCATTTGTTTGTAAAGCAATGTTCAATTTTGCGTGCAGCCGCAAAGGCAATGCAATAGTCAACATTTTGTTTATTTATTGTTTTCGTATTACTTGGCTGTACGTAGTATTTTTTTTATCTCATCACATTGAATTCAAACCCAAAACTAACAACCCCCTTTGGCCCACATTACTGCAAAATGTTGAGACTTTTGAGTTGAACGATTCACAGAACGAGGGGCCCATTGCACCTCTCTGGGGTTATATCATTGCATTAGCAAAAACGACTCATCTTAACATGGGAAAATTGACTGACAGATCTGTGCAAATAAACACGGACCCTTTTTTGAGTCACGGAGAGGCCCCCACGTTCCACGAATGAATGGAAAGAGCCATCTCAGGGAAAAACAGATGCCTTGTTCTAAAAACAAGAACATGACGGCTGTATCTGTGTTTTCAGATCGACCTCAGGAATTTTAAAAGCAAAGAGCTGCCCACTCGCAACCGAAAGCGTCCATAGCAGATTGCTTTAAAATACGGGTTCTTTGTGTTTTTTTGAGCCCCCCTCAAGTTTGAGAGAACTTGGTTTGCTCCAGAGACATTTTTGTAATGCCAATGTGATCTTGTTAGTATTTATAGGTTATACAAAGTGTGGTTTTAACACACATGGTCTACGTTTTTTAATGTTTGAAGTGACAGATATGGACAATATCAACACATTGACCGCTTCTAAAACGTAAACACTTCTATGTTTATGTTACAAATTCTTGGAGGTTCATTGAATATTAAATGAATAATTGATTTTAGTTATTGTACTTTCATTAGTCCCATCTGGATTTCATTTAAAAATACATTTGCCATTAATAAGGGTTTTCTTTGACAAGGTTTCTCCATCATTTACTGGTAAATGAGAGAGTCCTGATATGGGATTGTGTCATTAAATCAGTATTAGAGTTGCACGGTTTACCGGTACTAACGAAGTATTGCGGTACCAAACAAATTAAAATGGTATAATATCATCTTGTTGCTCATTTTGGTACCATATTACAGTATGCTGTCCTTAGCAAAATGATACGAGATGTGACAAATTTGAGATGAAATCAATGAAAATTTAAAAATAAAATAAAAAACCTCTGGATATGGACCAGTTTGACCGATTAACAGCATAAGGATGTAATTTATTTTAATAAAATATAGTCACATGCGCTGCATGCTATAGAATGAACAAGAGATGCTGATCTGCTCTGTCATATATGATTCCCACACACACATGGGTGCACACATGCTCACACACTCACCCAAACTCAACACACACTTCCGGTGCTTCATTTTCATGTAGTGTGTTTAGAGTATAAGCAGCTGTTAACACTTAAATGAACTCCTCCAGTGCAACCCGGAGATTTCAGCTCGAGAGTCGTGATGGGAGTTTCCCAGCATTAATGGAAAGCTTGATATAACCAACCTGTCAAAAAGAGGAAGAACTCAAAGGTCTGTCAAAATAAAAGTCCTGCTAACATAAAAGCTCTATTCAACTAGATATGTGAAATAGTAGTTCGAAAAGTAGCAATTATACCCTCCATACAACAATAATTCAATATATAATGATGATAAATATTTTAAAATATTTGCACAAAAAAAATCACCAGTTAACGTAAATAAGGTGGTTTATGGTATCTAAATAAAAAATTTTCACGTTTTTACATATGATTTAATTTCATTTCATCACTGCCTCAAATTATTCGACCAGAGACGCTGCAATGGTGAGAATTTGCGTCCTTAAACAGGCACAAAGCACAACCTGCTGCAGTTGTACTGTTAGAGAAAGGGTCACGTGCACGGGGTAAAATTAAAAATGAGGAGAGATAGGAAATTATTAAAGAAAAAAAAATACATCCACAAATGTAGCAGTGCAGTCTATTTTCTTCACTCTCACCACAGTAATAGCTTTCTAGTGTACTTGTCCTGTCAAATCAATTAGTGCTTTTTCAAACCCATTTCAGCCACACAGTCACTCTGCGTTCAGTCTGGGGTAACAAAATGGACGGGATAATCCATGTTTGATGCAAAATAATGCCGACTGTTTTTATAGATTGCCATGAATGTTTAGAGCAAAAAGTCAAAAAGTTGTGATGTCTGTAAAAGTCCATTTTTATGGCTCATCTGTGATCAAACTCATGTTCGGATGACAATTAAACCGAGCAAGACATTTTGTCGATCACATGATTGCAATTGCGCTTGTTATATGGAAAGAATCATCAATCCACAAACAATTCACAAATATGTTTGGAATTAAGTGAAAATACATCTATTGTCAAGGTTATATTTTGTTGATCTGTTGAGCTTTTAGGCCAAAACTTGTAAATTACTAGGTAATGTAAGTTGTGTTTGTCCATGCAAAAGTGATGCTAGGCAGTATGTTGTTATGTGGTTTCTTAGGTTTTTTGGGTGGTTGCTAGGGTGTTTATTGCTGGTTGATTGGGTGTTGTGGGTGATTACTAGAACGTTGCTATGCTGTGCTTTCTGGGTGATTGCTAGGGTGTTGTGGGTGGTTGCTAAGGCACTATTTTGTGGTATCTAAGGTTTTTTGGGTGGTTGCTATGGCGTTTAAGGCTGGTTGCTAGGGTGTTGTGGGTTATTACTAGGGCGTTGCTATGCTGTGTTTTCTGTGTGGATATTAAGGTGTTGTGGGTGATTACTAGGGCATTGCTATGCATTGCTTAACATTTTCTGGATGGTTGCTAGGGCATTTCATGTTATTTGTTAGGGTTTTGTGGGTGATTACTAAGGCTTTGCTATGTGGTGCCTAAGGTTTTTTGAGTGGTTGCTTGGGAGTTTATTGCTGGTTGCTAGGGTGTTGTGGGTTAATACTAGGACATTTCTATGCTGTGTTTTCTGGATGGTTGCTAAGGCATTTATTGGTGGTTGCTAAGGTGTTGTGGGTGATTACTTGGGCATGCTATTTGGTGCCTAATTTGTTTATTGATGGTTGCTAGGGAATTTATTAGTGGTTGTTAGCGTGTTGTGGGTGATTACTAGGGCGTTGCCAAAGGTTTTCTGGATGGTTGCTAGGGTGTTTATTGATGGTTGCTAGGGTGTTGTGGGTGATTACTTAGGGTGTTTACTGTTGGTTGTTAAGGTGTTTTAAGTAATTACTAAAGTGCTGGCATGTGGTATTTCATTTTTTTTTTGGATGGTTGCTAGGGCATTTATTGGTGGTTGTGGGTGATTACTAAGACTTTGCTATATGGTGCCTTTTTGAGTGGTTGCTTGGGAGTTTATTGCTGGTTGCTAGGGTGTTGTTGGGTAATACTAGGGCACTTCTAATACTAGGGTGTTGTGTTTTCTGGGTGGTTGCCAGGTTGATGTGGATGATTACTAGGGAGTTGCTATTCAACAAGGTTTTTTGGGTGGTTGCTTAGATTTTTATTGGTGATTGCTAGGGAGTTGTGGGTGGTTGCTAGGTGGTTTCTTACTTTCCCAATTCAAAAGAGTCCACCCACATTTTTAATCATTATAATATTTGTATCTGTCATTCTTAACTTTTTGCATTAACAGATGCCTTTTTCTCATGAGACCACTTTCATTATACTTTTAATCTTATACTTTTAAATGACTTACCATAAATCTAAGTATATGATGAGCTATAGTAATGGTGATGCTTGATTTAGCAAACACCACTAATTATAAATAATATGCTAATGTTTATCTTGTACTGTATGTACAGTGTATGAAATGCTATTTGATGTTGATCACTTTAAATACATGCAAAAGGTGGAACACATTCAAATTAAATGGCTGTAAGTGATTCCCATAGCAACCAGTGTTAAGTATATACTGGGGTATTGTGTATCCAACATACACAGCACTGTATAACTCATCCCCAAGTGTTTTACAGATAGGATTGATTTATATTGCATCCGTTTATGTATGTGAAATACATCCTGGGTTTGAATCCAGCGCTCATCTGGAATACCGTGTTAAATCAGACATCAAAAGAGACTCAAAGCTGCCGTTTTCCACCCAGAGAACGACGCTCAGAGTTATTCAGCGATGGATGAATGGAAGAATGACAAATAAGAAAGAAAGCAGAGGGAGTACAGTGGATGTATGCCAGC
This sequence comes from Xyrauchen texanus, assembly GCF_025860055.1. Lineage (NCBI taxonomy): Eukaryota > Metazoa > Chordata > Actinopteri > Cypriniformes > Catostomidae > Xyrauchen > Xyrauchen texanus. The sequence goes on from NC_068282.1 coordinate 2,123,244, forward strand.
GCCCGGAGGGCTTGCGTGGGGTTGAGCCTTCATGTACCGCAAACGTCGAATGACAAACGCACACAAAGAACTCACAATAAAATCTTGACTTCTGTTTTATATTTGGTTACAAGACACGTGAGGACCAATGATGATTGGTGACACGTCTTGACATTTTTAAAGCGAATAATGCACTGAAATGTCTTTAAATAACACAAAGCTATCGACTTCAGAAAGACTTTGAATTAGAGTTGCACCAATATGTCAGCCAAACATCGGTATCGGCCGATAAAAGCAATTATCCGCACTATTGGACATTTGCCGATTGTTTAAAAACAACCATTTTAAAGATGTTAGTGTAAGTCAATAAATGCTTTTTGTTTGTGTTTTGTTTATAACTGAGACCAGCTACTCATGGAAGACATGTAAAGACTAGAGGTCAACCGATATATTGATTTTGCCGATTATTCGGAGCCGATAGCTACTTTAAAGCATCTTATTTTGAGCAAAAAAAATCTTTCGAATATCTCGAGGGTGAGTAAATGATGACAGATTTTTCAATTTTGGGTAAACTATTCCAATAAGGTGGTAATGTTGCTTGTTGTACGATTGAGGTCCAGTGGCATGATTGTGAGAAATGACAGATGGAGAGAGATAAGGACATACAAAATACAATATGGGGAGGGTGGGGGGGCAGACACAGACAGTGATGAGGACGGAGCTCGAGAACAAATCGAGAGAATGTGGGATTAGAAGCGTAACAGCTGGTGCATAAAGCCTGACTACAAAACCCTTCAACAAGCCACTGCAGCCATCATCAGATCACATCTCCAGTAAATCACACTCCAACTCCACTCGCACTTGCAGATTACTCCTTGAACCTTCATTTACATACAATATCTTATTTCCAGCTACTTATACTTCATAACGACAGTCTTTATGTGTCATTTATGGTCAGAAATGAAAGCTGCTCATTGGTTGGCACAAACAGAAAGTGCATTAAAGGAACAACATGCCATTATATGGGCAGGACCCTTTTCTCGATTAGTACTAGAACACGGTTACGTGATAGCTGGTATTTGTGTTGCTATTGTCACTGATGAAAATAGAGTTTTTAAAGCAAAGGGACAGTAGTAATGTTCTTTAAATTACATTTCACATTTTCTGATGATAATTTAAATGGTGCTTGCCCATGCAAAACGCGGCTTCCGGCTTGTTTGCACGTTGCTATGGAGTTGCTAGGGTGTCCTTAAAGGTCGTTTGCACGTTGCTATGCAGTTGCTAGGGTGTTATAAGGGATTGTTTGCTCATTGTTGTTATGTAGATGCTGGGGTGGGTGGTTGTTTGCACATTGTTGTTATGTAGTTGTTAAGGTGTTCTGAATGGTTGTTTGCAAATTGGTATGGAGTTGCTAGGGTGTTTAGTGGTTGTTTGCATGTTTTTGTTATGTAGTTGCTAAGGTGTTTTGAGTGGTTGTTATGCAGTTGCTATGGATTTCTGAGTGGTTGTTTACACATTTTATGCAGTTGCTAAGGGGTTGTTAGTGGTTGTTTGCATGTTTTTATTATGTAGTTGCTAACGTGTTTTGAGTGGTTGTTATGCAGTCGCTATGGATTTATGAGTGGTTGTTTACAAGTTTTATGCAGTTGCTAAGCGGTTGTTAGTGGTTGTTTGCATGTCGTCATGCTGTTGCTAATGTGTTCGAATGGTTGTTTGCATGTTGCTATGCAGTTGCTAGGATGTTAGGAGTTATTGTTTGCATGTTGCTGTGCAGTTGCTAGGGTGCTGAGTGGTTGTTTGCACATTGTTGTTATGTAGTTGTTAAGGTGTTCTTAATGGTTGTTTACATGTTGCTGTGCAGTTGCTAGGGTGTTTAGTGGTTGTTTGCATGTTTTGATTATGTAGTTGCTAAGGTGTTTTGAGTGGTTGTTATGCAGTTGCTATGGATTTCTGAGTATTTGTTTACATGTTTTTTGCAGTTGCTAAGGGGTTGTTAGTGGTTGTTTGCATGCCGTTATGCTGTTGCTATGGTGTTTGAGTGGTTGTTTGCATGTTGCTATGCAGTTGCTAGGATGTTATGAGTGATTGTTTGCATGTTGCTGTGCAGTTGCTAGGGTGCTGAGTGGTTGTTTGCACATTGTTGTTATGTGGTTGCTAGTGTGCTTTTGGCCTGAGTGGCTGTTTGCTCGTTGCTATGCAGTTGCTAGGATGTTCTGAGTGGTTGTTTACATGTTGTTATGCAGTTGCTAAGGGGTTCTTAGTGGTTGTTTGCGTATCGTTATGCTGTTGCTAAGGTGTTCGAGTGGCTGTTGGCATGTTGCTATGTAGTTCCTAGGGTGTTCTTAGTGGTTGTTTGAACGTTGCTATGCAGTTGCTATGGTTTTCTGAGAGGTTGTTTACACAATGTTATGCAGTTGCTAGCATGTTTGCAGACATCTCTTGTTCTTTTAAAGTTAGCTATGTAGACAGGAGGGAGAGAGGTTTGCGTAAAACCTGTCTATATATGGTTGGCCTGCAACAAGACATTTACGAGGCTGAGTGAGAGTACAGCGTATAGGGTAGACACTGGTGGTTAAAATGAGTTTTATGAGACCTTCGACCTCTGCACTAGTTTTTACTCTAATTTTTTCTTTTCTCTCAAGTTTAGACCTTATTAACTGCTGGGGGTGGTATATTGTATATTTTTACAATTATTATTTGTATTTATTTGGGGGGTAGATTGTACATTATTATAATTAGTATTTGTATTTATTTGTTTTGGGGGGTATATTGTATATTATTATAATAATTATTATATAATTATATATATATAAAAAAATCATATACAGTCTTCTTATTTTATGCATACGGTATATTGTATATTATTAGGTGTATATCGTTTTGTGTAACAGATGTGTAAATCAGATGTTTATTGTAATTGTCATACGGCTATGGCTTGGAACCGCACCCAAGACTTTCACCTACTGTTGCACTCGTGTGTACGGTTGAGTGACAATAAAGGGATTTGATATTTGGAACATTTCCACTGTCTCCTGCCACAAGATAGGAGTTTGATTAGATTCAGTGTTTAGTTTACCCCCTGTAACTCTCATATCACACAAAAATAGGAGGTGGAAACCAGAATAAATGTTTATGTCAATGTTGATTGTAAACTGAGATTTGGGCCCCGTTTCAAACAGCACACAGCATTTGAGCTCAGTTGTGTATATCCAGAGGCAATGTCATCATTCTGTAAATACATCTTGAGGCAAACACCAACAACAAGCATTTTGTTTGCTGTGAACTCAGACTTCAAATCCGTCTTGTGCTACTGGGACGTTTCTGTAAATTTGCATCGCAGTTGTTAAAGCATCCAGCACTATACGCATAACAACGGCAACATCCGCTCCAGTCAGGGTTGTGTTAGTAACCCTCTGTGATTAGAAATGATAATTCCAGCTAAATTGTTTAGTGAGTTTACACATTTTGTTTTATTAAATCAATTAATTATACAGAAACCCGAAACAAGGCGCCACCTGATTTGATTGTGTTCGCCACCGCTTCAGCTGCTGCAAATTTGATTTATTTCACCGGTGGGAATCCGATTACATTCCTGGAGGAAACGAAAGCAAGATGCCAGCTAGTGCGAGCAGACAATGTCTTAATTTCAACCCACTTTGAAGTTTGAATGTTTTGAGTTTTTAGGCAGACCAGTCACAACAAAGTGACAACGCTACCTTCGCTAATCTACACGTCAGTGAGATATTTTGGGGGGTCAGAACCTTGAAACTTCTACATTGCTTTTTTATCCAAAGTTGATCTTTGTTCTATTCTTTGAAGTAGACGTCTTTAGACTAAACATCTATAGACGCCCCAAACGTCATGCTTTTGATCTATAGACATCGCACTTAAATATACATAGGCTTTATTTCACTGGGACCTTGTTTAAATGAACAACACATGTTTTACAACAAATGACAAGACACGTCAGTTCTGTTGAGTCTCCACCAACCCCAGAATGCATTTCAAACGTCCTCTGTTACCTGATATGGAATGTGATATAGGGGTAGATACTATGGCTTGATTACACTCGCTTACACAATACACAATCTGTTCATCAGTCTGCACCCTTCAAATTGACCTGCAGTAACAGAACACACATTCTGTGATGGCTGTATGTAATAAAAAGGTTCATGGTAATACCTTTTTTGGGGGATGTACCATGGTAATAACTTTTTGGGGGGGAATGTACCATGGTAATACCTTTTTTTTGGGGGGTGTACCATGGTAATACCTTTTTTTGGGGGGGGGATGTACCATGGTAATACCTTTTTGGGGGATGTACCATGGTAATAACGCTTTTGGGGGGATGTTCCATGGTAATACCTTTTTGGGGGGATGTACCATGGTAATACCTTTTTGGGGGCATGTACCATGGTAATAACTTTTTGGGGGATGTACCATGGTAATAACTTTTTGGGGGGATGTACCATGGTAATACCTTTTTGGGGAATGTACCATGGTAATACCTTTTTTTTTGGGGGGTGTACCATGGTAATACCTTTTTTGGGGGGTGTACCATGGTAATACCTTTTTGGGGGTGTACCATGGTAATAACTTTTTGGGGGATGTACCATGGTAATACCTTTTTGGGGGAATGTACCATGGTAATACCTTTTTGGGGGGTGTACCATGGTAATACCTTTTTTGGGGGGTGTACCATGGTAATACCTTTTTTTGGGGGTGTACCATGGTAATACCTTTTTTTTGGGGGGATGTACCATGGTAATACCTTTTTTGGTGGGGATGTACCATGGTAATACCTTTTTTTGGTGGGGATGTACCATGGTAATACCTTTTTTGGGTGGGAATGTACCATGGTAATACCTTTTTTGGGGAATGTACCATGGTAATACCTTTTTTTGGTGGGGATGTACCATGGTAATACCTTTTTTTGGGGGGGGGGGGATGTACCATGGTAATACCTTTTTTTGGGGGGGGATGTACCATGGCAATACCTTTTTTGGGGGATGTACCATGGTAATACCTTTTTTTGGGGGGGGATGTACCATGGCAATACCTTTTTTTGGTGGGGATGTACCATGGTAATACCTTTTTTGGGGGGGGATGTACCACGGTAATACCTTTTTTTGGGGGATGTACCATGGTAATACCTTTTTTGGGGGATGTACCATGGTAATACCTTTTTTTGGTGGGGATGTACCATGGTAATACCTTTTTTGGGGGGGATATACCATGGTAATACCTTTTTTTGGGGGGGATGTACCATGGTAATACCTTTTTTGGGGGTGTGCACCATGGTAATACCTTTTTTTGGGGGGGATGTACCATGGTAATACCTTTTTTGGGGGGGGATGTACCATGGTAATACCTTTTTTGGGGGATGTGCCATGGTATTACCATGTTTTGTGGGATGTACCGTGGTATTACCATGTTTTTAGGGGGCTGTACCATGGTAATATCTTTTTTTTGGGGGTGTACCATGGTAATACCTTTTTGGGGATGTACCATGGTAATACTTTTTTTGGGGGATGTACCATGGTATTACCATGTTTTTTTGGGGATGTACCATGGTATTACCATGTTTTTGGGGGGATGTACCATGGTAATACCTTTTTTTGGGATGTACCATGGTAATACCTTATTTCTGGACTTATGTAATAGTAATACCATGGGATTCTTTGAAGTCCCTTGAAATATCATGCTAATACCTTGATGAAATTTCACTTAAGTAAAATTGGTTTTGAATGCCATTTCCTGTTGACCCTAAGCAAGTCTGCCTGTGACTGTAATGAGAGACACATAAGTCATAAGTCTGTTATTGTCAGATCGCACATGTGAACTGAACATTGAAATTTGTGGTAAGGACCTGTTGAAGTACAAAAAGTACAAACAAGAACAAGTACAACAACACAACACGGAAATAACATTAGACCCAGAGAACTGGAATAAAATCCAATGTGATCTTTAAGCAGCCATCAAATAAAATCATGTTTTTCATGTTTGCTAGTATAGATTTAACTATGTGTGTGTGTGTGTGTGTGTGTGTGTGTGTGGGTGGGTCACAGATAATGTGGAAAGAGAGTATTTGTGAATGTCTGCTTGTCTTTGTGTTTGTATTTGATTGTCTGTGTGTGTGTTTGTGCCTTTTCACACAACTGCGTGTACAGTAGTTACACTCCTTCAAAGCCCTCCAGATGTCTTGTACAGATTTGTGTGTGTGTGTGTGTGTGTGTGTGGGTGGGTCACAGATAATGTGGAAAGAGAGTATTTGTGAATGTCTGCTTGTCTTTGTGTTTGTATTTGATTGTCTGTGTGTGTGTTTGTGCCTTTTCACACAACTGCGTGTACAGTAGTTACACTCCTTCAAAGCCCTCCAGATGTCTTGTACAGATTTGTGTGTGTGTGTGTGTGTATGTGTGTGTGTGTGTTGAAGAGCCTGAGTGACCCATTTAGGGGCTCATCAACACACACACACACACACACACACACACACACACACACACACACACACACACACAATGACCTCACTGTTCTACACTTGAGCTCACCAGGTGGTTTTCTCGCAAAAACACATTCAAATAATTACAGTAACACACACAAACACAGAAATACACACAAACGGATGAGCTCACAGACATTAGACGATAGTGGGTTACTGATATATTTACAAGGATGATAAAAAGGCCCAATACGTTTTTAAAATATCAGAATTAGTCAAGAAATGTTTCAGTTTGGCCAATTAAAGTCACAGATTGAAGTTTCCATGTATGTTGGACACTTACTGTTTTTTTTCCCTCCACACTGTAACGTTTAGCGGTAGACCGATATATCGGTTTTACGATTAATGGGTGCCGATAGTTGCTTTTTTGAACAATCGGTTATCAGGAAAATTCTATGGTGAGAGTTAACCAATACTGGTTTCCATAACCAGTATTCCCATCATTTCATGATTACAAAATAAGAGTCCCCGATATGTTCCAAATCTTCATTTTTTTTCTGCTTATTATTAGGAGTTTGGTTGAACAATAAACCGCATCTGTGATTTTATCCATTGTCCACCATAGTAAAAAAATTATATATATTTTATACATTCTATCAATCAGTTATTTATTAATTCGTTATTGTATCGGCAAACATTTTGGAATTCTGTTTGGCGTGCTAGAGGTGCAAAACTTATGCATTGAATACATAAGTATAAAAATAATCATAACATTTTTAGCAATTTCATGTGTATGTAATTTACTACCATTAATCAGTGTGAATAGGCTATATCTGCCAACCACTTACACACGTGCAAACACACAAACCCAAGGGACCTCGAATAGACACTAAAGATGTGACCTTCAGATCTCATAAAGCGGTTTTGAGTTTGAATGCGGCTCGCCGTCAAAAGGGAAGAGGAATCAAAACTTCTGCTTTGTGTTTAATGTCCTTCGGTGAAAAATAGATTTGACTCTCATTTCTCTAAACACGATTTTCTACAGAACCGGCGTACAGTGTTATTCATTATTAACTCACATTTCAAATCATCTTGTGTTTCTATTGACTTTCGCTGTTTGTGATTTGACCTGCACTGAAGAAACCCTCATCTGTCTGTGAACACAGACTGTAAGATGATATAATAGAACAGACAGAGTAAGAGATACAGTATTACTCATGTTAGAATAAAGTAATCCACTCTAACACATGTCTTACGGATGTGACTGTGGAGTTACCATGGTAAAGTGATGGTATCAGATGGTCAAAGCATGTTATATGGTCCTGATGAGTACCATATTTATTCCTCATCATTTCAATATGGTACTTACTACATCAAATTTGGTATTACCATTGCTAGGTTTTTGACTGGCCCAGGTCAAACGAGTCAACCCCAACTCACTTTGATATGTCTCGGGTCCCTTCTTCAATGCAAGTCTGTGGGGTCTTTCGTTTATTTGATCATTTACCATCTGATCGCTTAGAAAAGTAATATCCCACCTCTCCTCAACAAACCGCATGATTTGAGGTAGAGGTTGACCGATAGTGGATTTTGCAGATACCGATAACTAGGGTGGTGAAGAAAGGCCGATTAACAGGCTGATAGTTTTTAAAATCAACGAAAAAGATAAAAAAAATGTATAAAATCCCACATGTGGTTTATTGTTCGGCCAAAATCCTAATAATTACCAGAAAAAATAAAAATAACAATTTATTGTTCAACCAAACTCCCAAAAATAACCAGAAAAAAATTAAGATTTGGTGCATAATGTGGAACTTTTAAGTATAAACAAGCCCGAAAAAACATCAGGGACTCTTATTTTGAAAAAAAATATCAGAAACTATCATAATAGATTTTTGCCGTTAACCGATAGTTCCAAAAGGCACCGATTAATGAGTAAAACCGATAAATGCGGTTTATTGTTCAACCAAACTCCCAACAATAACCAGGTTTGGTGCATAATTTAATTTAAGTATAAACAATCCCGAAAACCACCAAGAACCTTTATTTTGAAAGTGCAAAATGCAATCAGCAACTATCGGCATAGATTACTGCCAATAACCGATAGTTCCTAAAAGCAACTATCGGCACCGATTAATCAGTAAAACCGATATATATGCGGTTTATTGTTCAAAAAAAGTCCCAAAAAGAACCTGAAAAAAAATTCAGATTTGGTGCAAAATGGAGAACTTTTATGTATAAACAATCCTGAAAAACACTAAGGACTCTTATTTTGAAAGTGCAAAATGATGAAAAAACTATCAGCAACTATCTGCACCGATTAATCAGTAAACCGATATATATGCGGTTTATTGTTCCAAAAAGTCCCAATAATAACCAGAAAAAAAAACAAGGACTCTTATTTTGAAAGTGTAAAATGATGAAAAAATTATCAGCAACTATCGAAATAGATTACTGCCAATAACCGATAGTTCCAAAAAGCAACTATCGGCACCGATTAATCAGTAAAACCGATATATGCGGTTTATTGTTAAAAAAATGTCCCAATAATAACCAGAAAAAAAGCAATCCCAAAAAACATAAAGGACTCTTATTTTGAAAGTGCAAAATGATGAAAAAACTATCAGCAACTATCGGCACCGATTAATCAGTAAACCGATATATCGGTCTACCTCTGAATTGAGGTATCATTTATGGCGGTAGCACAAACCGTGCATGACAGTAGTTGACCTAGTAATTTACGCTAAAGTTTGCAACGGCGCCCCTTGTGGCAACACTGAGAATCTACATACTTGCATTTTAATATTAGCCTAATTGTGCATTCTGACTCATTTCAGAAGTATTTGTGTGCACATATTTGCAGTGAGTATGTTTCGGCCTTTGAATGTACAATATTTACTTTTACAGGTTTCTACGAAATGTTTCACTTCATGTCGTGCCGCCTAATGAACCGTACAAACGTTGCAATGCTTTAGGAAGCAGCGGCATAGTTTCCTCACCCGTGCAGTCTCAGACTGTGTTATTCTCACTGGCCAGTGATCCATTGAAAGAGTCCACCACTAATTTCTCATTCAGACACCACTAAACACCCTCTTCTCTTTTTCACTCCCACTAAAATACCACAGACACACTTCAATGAACCAAGATGGTGATGTGATTTTAGAGAACTGTCTAAGAGAGGGAACTCTTGGTTTTGTTGTCAAATATTACTAAACTACAGTATATACTAAAGGGCTGGGCGATAAAGCTATCAAAAATAATTTTAACGATAATATAATAATAAAGGTGTGTTTTTCACTACATGAATACTAAGAAGAATGTTATCTAATCATATATATGCAAAAGGCACCCAGTTTATATTAGGTGTCGTTTGACACTGTGTACTTATTTTTAAAATACCTGCATTTAATTACATCTGTAGTTACACTGTTAACCTAACCCTACCCTTACCCTAACCGCAACCCGCCCTGGGAAGAGAAATCGGCCCGGGATTTTACATAGCAACTGGCCCAAAAGTTGTTGAGGGGGGCGGGGGGTGGCTGTACTTTCTGCATATCGCGGCACCGTTTTGTGGTACGTTATGCATAATGCAGTGGCTCATTTTAGCTTATCGGTCCATTTCCCAGCCGACCCACCGGCCCACTCGGTTCTCCCGATGGCCAGTCCTCTCCTGATCGCCCCCAAAGTGCGTTGGCCCACCGGGAAAATGCCCGGTATGCCACATTACCAGTCCAGCCCTGCCCGTACCTTAACCTCAGTAGTGAGAATTTTGCAGAACAACATGCAGTTACGCAATAAATACATTTTATTGTATGTATTTTAATGATAGTAGTTAATGACACCTAATATAAAGCGTGACAACCAGCAATAGTTTAGTCATTTTTAATAACGCTAATTGCTGACTCATAGTTTTGAATCGATTCAATGGAACTGATCATTCAAAATGACTCGGACTCTAATGCCGTTTTTACCATAGAAGTTTAAAGGAACTCTTTAACAAACGCCCTTTGTACACACCGCCCGTCGCTACTACCGATTGGATGGTTTAGTGAGGTCCTCGGATCGGCCCCACCCGGGCTCCTCGCGGGCCTTGGCGGAGCGCCGAGAAGACGATGAAACTTGACTATCTAGGGGAAGTAAAAGTCGTAACAAGGTTTCCGTAGGTGAACCTGCGGAAGGATCATTACCGAAGGCTCCGGAGGGCGAGAAGGCCGGACGGAATGAGCCACAGAGCGAGGCTGAGAGGTGGTGGTGGCGTCCCCCCGCCCGAGGCAGACCGCGGCGGTTCGTCCTCAACTGTGCGAGGTCACCGGTACACACGGCGCAACGCGGGTGCCCGGTGCGGGCGAGGGGTGCGAATGACCTCCAGCGTGACGCTTAAATCCACTAATTGAGCATGCGCAATTTTGCCGTTCCATGTAATGCAATTTTCCTCGTGTTTCATAGCCAGACAGCAACTTTCCGGCGCCTTTGAAGGAATGCAGAATGGTCTGCACTTATATAGCGCCTTTTTAACCTTAGCGGTATTCAAAGCGCTTTACACAGCGCCTCATTCACCCATTCACAAGCCAACGATGGCAGAGCTGCATGTAAGATGCTAGCCTGCCATTGGGAGCAACTTGGGGTTCAGTGTCTTGCCCAAGCACACTTCGGCATGTGGAGTCATGTGGGCCGGGAATCGAACCACCAACCCTGCGATTAGCGGCCGACCCGCTCTACCACCTGATCACAGCCAGAATAACAGGCACATTATGGCTTAGCTGATCGCTAATCACTGCTACAATGTGCACTGCTGTCTTGATTGTTTTGGGTTGAATGGATCACATGACAGCGTCACATGACAACAAATACGTCTTCGTCTTCGCCGTCCACACTACAACGCGAAGACGGTGTTTTCAAATGTATACACTTGGGAGAGCGTCGTCGAAAAGCTCAGTTTTTGCTGTCAATAACGTTATCTCAGTGTGGCTGAAAGGCCAACACGTACAGAAATAGACGCGCTTTCAGACGATGTAACCTTTGAGTGGCTTACTTACTTACTCTGCATATTAACCTGGGATAGAAGAAAGTACACTGGGAAAGTTTAGCTTTAAATGTGCATTTCCATTATATACAGTAAATGGTCCAGCCCTAATACTATAATACATTAATCTGGATTCGCTTCGTCACTCAAGACACAAATATGATTAAGACAATGGCTTGGTATTAAAATAAAAAAGGGCAAATTTGTTTAGAAGGTTAGTTTATAATTCTGAATCCTCCGAACATGATCTTGCATATATTAAATTAATAATGCATGTCATTTCAAAGGCCGTTTTGAAGACGTTCCGTACACAAAACATTTCCGGTGCTACTCTGCAGCACCTCTGGTGTAGTGAAGGTGCCGTTGGTTTGGCACAGGTTATATCCCTTTAAAACACAGTAGCGGTGTGTGTGAATGACAGGAAGTGCTTGTGTGTTTGGAGGAAAAAGCTGTGAAGAGTACGGGGTAAAGACAGGGTAAAAATAGGGCACTGGGCAGAAGGCAGGAAACTAGCAACTGTGGCCTCATAGAGGAATGTGCTCTGGAGCATCGAGATAAGAGGCTAACGCTCTGCTCACACCCCCCAAACATACATACTGCATGCACACATACATGTATATACAACCCCTTATAGAAAGTACCATGTTTTGGTATATTTCCATAAAAAAATACAATGGGAAAAAAATCATGGTAGGACCATGAAGTGCCATTTATGTACCATTGTATATGAATTTGGTAATCAAATATTACTACTTTGCATATATCATATATAAGTACCATCACAAAACCGTGGTACGTTTTGTATGGTTTACATGCACACGTATGAAGTTACTGAAAATGCCTGTATTTAATACAAAACTTTCATTGGAAATTATGCAACAATATGAGTGAAATGTTGCATTCAAATATTAACTTGAATGAGAATGTCTCCGTATTTGCTAAGCCCCCCTTTTTAGTGACCTAGAAATGAAATAATCGCTCTTCATTTTACGCCATTTTTCAAAAACCTATAAATTGGATTTTGAACGGCAGATTTTCAATGTGGTTGCAAACTTGTGGACGCCACTTATTATACAAATACATACTGTACAAACACAAACACATATTAAACATGTACTGTAGATAGACAAATATATAGAAATACATTTAGATCCAAAGATGAGGACATAGAGAGACGTAGACGTAAATTCAGGCTGATATGCAACCAAGAAAAAAAGGCACAACCGATCTCGAATCCTTCCAGAATTGGCGGGTTTCCAGTGGTGTGTGTGAGCCGCAGTCTGACCCTTGTTATCTGCCTATTTCAACTCAATCGTCGTGTGGCGTGGGGTGGATGTGCCAAACTTCTGTGGCATTTTAGTCTAGAAACAAGCATTGCTCCTGAATACTACCAGCTGAGAACTGATAAGAGTCCATCAACAACACTTGAATATTTCGGGTTTTAATACAAGCTAAGCTCAGTCGACGGTGTTTGTGGCATAATGTCGATTAACCAAATGGAGCAAAAATGGAGTTTACAGTGAAGCGCTCATATTGGAAGTGAGTGGCGATTTTTGAGGGATTAAAGGCAGAAATGTGAAGCTAAAAGCACTTAACATGAATGGTAAAACTTGTGTATTATTTGAGCTGTAATGTTGTTTAAATCGTCATTTTTAGGGTTGTTTTGGGGTGTTACGTCATCATAGCAGCAAAATTGTAAAATTGATTATTACTTAACTTTACACTGCGATTTTATGACTATAAAAGCATGTTAGCACACATATTGTTTACGTCTTGTGTCTATACTTTTGAAACAGTATATCCGGGCGGATCGGAGGCAGACCTCCAGCCCCTGGCGGACGGAACGCCCCGCCGCGTTCTCGGGGAATAGAAGGGGTCTCCCTCGCCCCTGGCAGCGGTTCTCCCGCTCCAGGCGGTCAGCAGTGAGCCCCTCCCCGCTCGCGGTCGGCGGTCTTAAACCCCGCCACGTTTCAGCGGCCGGTAGGCGACTCCTGCGCCCCTGGCAGCGGCCCTGACCGCTCCAGGTGGTCGGTTAGGAGCCCCTTCTCCCCTCGCGGTCGGCAGCCATCGTCCTCTTTCAGGCGGCTGGGCTCCTCGTCCCCCGGCAGATGGCCGCGGCTGCTCCGTTGGGGTGGACGGTAGTGGCGAGAACTCTACTACGGCGTATCCCTCCTCCTTCCCGGGCTTCGGCACCAGTGTAAAGGAATCAATGGAAAGGAGGAGGCGAGAACCGGCTTGGCGATATAAATGATAGTTTTAATGATAAACTTAAAAGAAGACACAAACACACACATGACGGACATGTCCGTTAACGATCTCTCTCTCTCTCTCGCATGATCCCCTGCAGTCAACCTTTATCCCTCGGAGGCTTAATTAGCCTAATACGGGACCGGGTGTGTTGGATCACGACCCGGCCCCGCCCTCCGCCCTGCCACATTCCTTTAATGAGCAGAATTGTAAATTAGAACCAGCCATATTTGCCCAGCTGGCAAGTATTTGGGATATTTAAGTCACAGTTAAAAATGTCACTGCATTAGATATCAAAATATCAAAGCAAGTGTCATCTGCATTTCAAATGCGGCTTAATCTTGTTTTCTCAGAACTAACTTAAAAATCAATAACTTTGCCATCATCAACTCTTTGCACTTGTTTACATCAACAAGTAAACAAATACCTTTTGGGGACATTGCATAGTCACAAATTGGCTCAGCTAGTTAATTACGCAATTAAAGGTTTGTCAAGAAGTGAAATCATAATGACTTAACACTTGCGACTTACAATCAGTTATTCCATGCATTTGACCAAACATTGAACCGCTAATCGCTAACCGCTAACCGCTAACCAATGTGACAAACTGCCTAGTCTTTGGCTGTAATCACGTAATTTGGGTAAACACTTAAAAGATGCTGTCGCCCGTTGCTTCTAATTCATTTACGAGGCAGCTTGTTGGTTTTTAATTTGTGGGCGGGTGTAATTCTGTCATGTTTGTGTTGATCTTATTATGTGCTAATAGACTGTAGCGATGAAGTCCCCTGAGGCACACAGACATCTGTCTCCCTCGCCTTTATATCGCACACTTCTCAGCCCACCCTCCCCTCGTAGCATCGCTGCATCCTCCGTCCTTCATCAGGACTTCATTTTACTGTCAAATCTGCTTTTCATGTGTCCCTCTCTCTCTTTACCTTTCTGTGGTGATAGGCCCTACGGCATGCCATTACTGGGCTAATGAGGGCTGTCTACAGCCACGCGAGAGAGAGAGCGCTCGACAGACACGCTAACCAACACTGACACTCTCATTATACAACTGGCAACCGCTGAATGAAGGACTCCCTCGCTCATTCGGCTCTCTCGGCTTTCCCGGCTCGCACTCTCTCGTTTTCTCTCTCCTCCCAGACGCGCGGACGTTATTAGCGACTTTGCTGAAATGATACAGGGCTAATCAATTGTTTGTTTAATTTCAAGCTTTACATATGCAGAGCATGCGGTAGGTAAGACCATTAGCCTGGGGGCTTTTCACAGATTTATATCTCAAATATTCACAAACAACATGTGGCTCAATGCCCATTCCTGAGGTATGGCATGGGAATTTCACGTTACATATGCGTTTGCTTGTAAATCTCACAGAAACATTTTAGGTCATATTTGACTCCAAAAGCAAAAAAATTTATAAATGTATTTTTTTTTAATTTTTTTACATTTATATATTTTTTTCAGTTTCAAAACATAAAACAAATGAACGTAACAGACTGTACACAAACCAAAATTTTCTCCCCAAATTGAAGTAACCGTAATGCTTCTAGGCTCTGTACTCTTCTTACTGTTTTTCAGTTTAAAGGACTATAATAGATCAATGTTTTGCTTAAATCGGCACACATTAAAAGGACTCCAACAAATACTACCAGGGTCAGAACTTAACTGGGGTTCGGGGCAAAAATGCCATCGAAAGTGACAAAAATACCTCCTAAATTCAAATTTTTTATTTTTATCTGAGATATTTCTTAATATGACCTATGCATGCTCTTTTAAGGTTTCAAGAGATTCCCCCTTGCAAACAGTAAAACGACACACAAACACATCTTGTGCATTTGTTCATGTGTGTTGCCATCTGGACTTCCTCTTTAGTGGTTTGAAAGGTAAACACTGCATTACCATTTAATTGAGCTGCCAGATATCTCAGCCAATCAGGACGCCAGATGGTTGCTGCGGTGAACAAACAGGGAATGAGGGAGCAGTAAACGAGTGCAGGGTGGCATATAGAGGGAAAACAATGGACACTGGGCACTGGGCCAAAGAAATCAGCAGAAATGGATATCATATTGGCAAAGATTATCGCTGGAGCAACGTGGACCAGTGGCGGATTAGAGTGTAGCATGTATTCTGATATTCAAGAACACTTTCCTCTCATACGTTCCTTCAAGGCCAATATACATTTAACAAACAAATACATGTGTATTACCGTAACAGTTGTGTCCAAACAGCATGGCATTATCCTGTTATTTTTTTTGTAAGGGTTCATAATACTTTTTTTCCCAAAATGACTGTTTGCTAGAAGAATAACTAGTTGTTTACTAACTTAGTATATATATAATAACAATTGATTATTTTTACTTCAAAATCCTTACAAAAAGTACTGTAGTGGTACCATAGTGCTTTGATATACTGTATACAGTACCATGGTATACAAGGTATTCTAATACATTGGTATTACCATGGGACTATGTACAAACACATGGTATTAACATGTTAATCCAAGATATTTCCAATAATACATTGGTATTACCATGGGACTATGTCCAAAAACATGGTATTAACATGTCAATCCAAGATATTTCCAATAATACATTGGTATTACCATGGGACTATGTCCAAAAACATGGTATTAACATGTCAATCCAAGATATTTCCAATAATACATTGGTATTACCATGGGACTATGTCCAAAAACATGGTATTAACATGTCAATCCAAGATATTTCCAATAATACATTGGTATTACCATGGGACTATGTCCAAAAACATGGTGTTAACATGTCAATCCAAGATATTTCCAATAATACATTGGTATTACCATGGGACTATGTCCAAAAACATGGTATTAACATGTCAATCCAAGATATTTCCAATAATACATTGGTATTACCATGGGACTATGTCCAAAAACATGGTATTAACATGTCAATCCAAGATATTTCCAATAATACATTGGTATTACCATGGGACTATGTCCAAAAACATGGTATTAACATGTTAATCCAAGATATTTCCAATAATACATTGGTATTACCATGGGACTATGTCCAAAAACATGGTATTAACATGTTAATCCAAGATATTTCCAATAATACATTGGTATTACCATGGGACTATGTCCAAACACATGGTGTTAACATGTTATGTCATTGTACTCCAAAGAATATCATGGTATTAGCTTAGAATTATATCCTTCCATGCCAAGCAGCGTATCGGGCAGTAAGTTCTCTCCAGCGTTTCCGGTCTCTGGTCACAGTCTCTGCATCATCCCATATGGTGTTTAGTGTCTTCAGGTCTTGGATAAACGTTCTTCGGATCCCCATCTCATTGCGATCTTTGGGATCCAATGGCTCTCCATTCGAAGGACCTTGCCAGCCAATCGTAGTCTCCTGCGGGTGACGATGATGTGGCGCTTGCATGCATCACTCCTTCGGAGCACCTTTTCGTTAGTGATATGATTGTACTATCGGATCTTGAGGATTTGGCGTAAGCAAATTTTCCGGAAGACGTGGAGCTTCTTGTTGATGCCTTCCAGGTCTCGCTGCCATAGATCACCATCGTTACCACAATGGAGGTAAACAGGCAGAGCTGGATCTTAAAGGAAATGGATGGAGAGCACTAGATATTTTCCATCCTCGGAAAGAAAGCTGCCGCATTTCCGATGCGTCATTTGACGTCTACCTCGGCATCTCCATTCTTGGAGATCACACTACCCAAGTATGTGAATTTCTCCACCTCCTCTAGCCATTGTGACCCGACTACGATTCCCTTTGTTCTGCCCATGGCATTCACGTGCATGATCTTAGATGTCTCGACCCTATCCTAGGGCCTACTTTGCACTTTGCGTGCTTCTTCTTCCAGATTAGTCGTCACAGTTTGCAGCTTCTTCTCGTCTTCCTCTAGCAGGGCGCCCAGGCGGTCTTGGTCGGACCAGTGGAAACCGGCCCTCATGCGTGCTCCTGCTCGCCGCATGACGTGGTCCATGATACGAGGAAGAGGAGACACGATGCAACCTTGTCTGACCCCATGTGGCGATCTCAGAGAAGTCCATGGTATAAAAAAACGCTAATTAAATAAACACATTATTACCTTGGTAAATATTCAAATGTTAATACCATGAATCTCATTTGTTAGTGCTTTTGTGGTTGTGTAGACCCAGACAGGTGTGTATGTGACTCATCTATACATGTGTACACACACACACACACAAACACACACAAATTCACTCAGTATTTCGTGTGTGTAGCCACTGATGCGAGACCCCAAGAGCAGCTGGCGGGGTTTTGTTTCCTGTAATACAAACCAACGCATGTTGTATCATTTACAGCCATTTCACATTAATGGACAGTGTGTGTGTTTCTACATAACATTCCCTGCAGATTAACAGAATAGACATGCTCGCGATAGGCTACTCGATGACTGGAATTTCAGGCATTACCAGGGCTTATTTAAGAGCCTGTATCACCCAATCCCCGTCAGATAAAGACACACACACACAAGCCCACATATACACACATAAACCATTCCCTAATAGTGTGTTAAAGGCTATTCATGGAGTGGTACCACAGTGGAGCATTTACATACTGTGTAATACCTGTGCATAAATACATGTCTGTAGTATTTATGCACTGTCTGTAGTCTTGAAATTGAGTGAGGTGCCTACCTGGACAGCATTTTAGGTGCCCTCTAAACGGCAAGGTATACTTCGGTTTTCCACCTGCTGCTACGTCTCGCTTACAGTGCATACAATGCAAATTTCGGCATCAGCACAGTATGTTTGGACCGTCCGTGTACAGCCCACTTTTTGAAGATACATGGACAACCAACGTCTGTGTGTGAAGTCTTTATGGCTGCCACTGACTGCACCAAAGAGTATCACAAAGCAAAGCAGCCGTAGTGCGCTTAGACGAACGCGTTCGCACGGGCTCGCGGTCAAAAGAGCATACTTTGAAAGGCTGAGCGCTCGAGCGTGCGTGATACGTTATGCAACGTAGAAAAACGAAGCATACCCTAGTCTTGCGTTGTCCGGTTTTGGTCAGATTGTAAACTAGCATCGCATGTGTACTTCGCGGAAAACGCAATCGGAGGATGCAGCTCTGTTGAAATCAAATGTGAGTTGAGTTTCCACTTGAGGGACGCTATGTGTGTGGTGGCGATCTGAGCTCATGCAAACAGGGCTGGACTGGTAATCTGGCATACTGGGCATTGTCCTGTTGTGCCGATGCACTTTTAGGCCGATCGGGGTGGACTGGCCATCGTGAGAACCAAATGGGCCAAATGGTCCGTGATAAGCTAAAATGACCCGCTGCCACGTTATGCAGAATGGACCACAAAATGGCGCCGTGATATGCAGAATCCCCCACTGCTCACAACTTGCACCAGTTGCTATGTAAAATCATGGGCCGACACCTCCCCCAAACTGCCACCCCCCCCCCCGCCCCTTAGGCCGATTTCTCTTTCCAGTCCAGCACTTTTTGCAAACAAATCGTTGTTTTCGAACTTTAAGAGATCCATCCATCCATCCATCCATCTTCAACCGCTTATCCGAAGTCGGGTCGCGGGGGCAGCTGCTCCAGCAGGGGGCCCCAAACTTCCCTATCCCGAGCCACATTAACCAGCTCTGACTGGGGGACCCCGAGGCGTTCTCAGGCCAGTGTGGAGATGTAATCTCTCCACCTAATCCTGGGTCTTCCCCGAGGCCTCCTCCCAGCTGGACGTGCCTGAAACACCTCACTAGGGAAGCATCCAGGGGGCATCCTTAACAGATGCCCAAACCACCTCAACTGGCTCCTTTCGAGGCAAAGGAGCAGCGGCTCTACTCCGAGCTCCTCACGGATGACTGAGCTCCTCACCCTATCTCTAAGGGAGAAGCCCGCCACCCTTCTGAGGAAGCCCATTTCGGCCGCTTGTACTCGCAACCTAGTTCTTTCGGTCATGACCCAGCCTTCATGACCACAGGTGAGGGTAGGAACAAAAATTGACCGGTAGATCGAGAGCTTTGCCTTTCAGCTCTCTTTTCGTGACAATGGTGTGATAGAGCGAGTGCAATACCGCCCCCGCTGCCCCGATTCTCCGGCCAACCTCCCGCTCCATTGTCCCCTCACTCGTGAACAAGACCCCAAGGTACCTGAACTCCTTCACTTGGGGCAATACCTCCTTCCCTACCTGGAGTACGCACTCCATCGGTTTCCTGCTGAGAGCTTTAAGAGATGTCATTGTAAATTGTAAACAATATGGGAATAATACATTTTAGTTCATGTATTATTGTTGTTGACAATAATGTTGGAATAATAAACAACATTCGAGTCAATTTATATAACCTAATAATGATAATACTGTGATAAACAGTGATTTGAATACAAAATTACTTGTTAACGTTGGTCAAGGACGTCAACGATTCAGTTTAATGAAACAAACCGTCGGAATGAACCGATACGCTAAAATAAATCAGAATTCCCAACGCTGATGTCTGGTGGCACTATCAGTTTCTCCCTTAATACTCAAGGGGAAGCTAGAATGATCGTACAATTTCCATTCAATTGAGTGCACAAAATTGGGCGCTA
>NC_068282.1:2148500-2181000 GCF_025860055.1 Xyrauchen texanus
ACACATTCCAAATGATACACATTCCAAATGACACATATTCCAAATGATACACATTCCAAATGATACACATTCCAAATGATACACATTCCAAATGATACACATTCCAAATGACACACATTCCAAATGACACACATTCCAAATGATACACATTCCAAATGATACACATTCCAAATGATACACATTCCAAATGACACACATTCCAAATGATACACATTCCAAATGATACACATTCCAAATGATACACATTCCAAATGACACATATTCCAAATGATACACATTCCAAATGATACACATTCCAAATGATACACATTCCAAATGACACACATTCCAAATGATACACATTCCAAATGATACACATTCCAAATGATACACATTCCAAATGACACACATTCCAAATGATACACATTCCAAATGACACATATTCCAAATGATACACATTCCAAATGATACATATTCCAAATGATACACATTCCAAATGACACACATTCCAAATGATACACATTCCAAATGACACACATTCCAAATGACACACATTCCAAATGACACACATTCCAAATGATACACATTCCAAATGACACACATTCCAAATGATACACATTCCAAATGATACACATTCCAAATGATACACATTCCAAATGATACATATTCCAAATGATACACATTCCAAATGACACACATTCCAAATGACACACATTCCAAATGACACACATTCCAAATGATACACATTCCAAATGATACACATTCCAAATGACACACATTCCAAATGACACACATTCCAAATGATACACATTCCAAATGATACACATTCCAAATGACACACATTCCAAATGACACACATTCCAAATGATACACATTCCAAATGATACACATTCCAAATGACACATATTCCAAATGACACACATTCCAAATGACACACATTCCAAATGATACACATTCCAAATGACACATATTCCAAATGATACACATTCCAAATGATACACATTCCAAATGATACACATTCCAAATGATACACATTCCAAATGACACATATTCCAAATGATACACATTCCAAATGATACACATTCCAAATGACACACATTCCTAATGACACACATTCCAAATGATACATATTCCAAATGATACATATTCCAAATGATACACATTCCAAATGACACACATTCCTAATGACACACATTCCAAATGATACACATTCCAAATGACACACATTCCAAATGATACACATTCCAAATGATACACATTCCAAATGATACACATTCCAAATGACACACATTCCAAATGATACACATTCCAAATGACACACATTCCAAATGACACACATTCCAAATGACACATATTCCAAATGATACACATTCCAAATGATACCAGACTTTGGCATCTTGGTAAATCTGAGCACAGTTTGAGATTATTTGAGTGTATTTTTTTCAGGAGAAACATCTGAGAAGCAGTACGCACGCGTCTCTATTTGCTCTCCTCTTAATCTAATTGCTTTCTAGGAGAAACTCTTAATAATTAAAGTGATTTTTGTCTTTCCTAAGGGTTTAATTGGCATTTCCGTGCTCGTTTTAACTTGTAGGATTATGTGCTTGCCTCTGTGTCATAATGTAAAAGCCAAAATAGTGATGAACAGTCAAAATGTATATTCAGTTTGAATCACACGAATAAATCTGCATCACTTTCTGTGTTGAAACATTTCGAAGACTTTTCCAATCTGATTGGCCAATCTGAGTGCTGTGTTATGGTGCGTCTGAAATAAAAGAAACGTGATTGGCTTTTGTTATTTTCACTCTGACTGTGTATACGACTCTCATATGTGCGCTCACACTCTCACTACATACTTAAATCATGCAAGATATTCCATTCACACCCCTGGGTGGTTTTTACTCAAGTTTTTCTACCTAGTATTTGAGACTTTTTTTATATGACTAATTTCATCCCAACTATGGACAGCCCAGAACGCAGCGCCTGAAATAGGATCGTTCAGGCCATAATTGCAACTTAATCTCTGTCCGTATACAATTTGCATTGTAATAATATCCAATATTCAAATCGCAGTAATAGTGTTGTGGTTTGGGAGCATTTGCCTCTAGCAGCTGGCGCTTTGCTTTTCATTCTGATGTGGATTTGATGTTTTTGTCTGATGTTTTTGTATTCGGTACGGTTAGTGAAAATGTGCAAATTGTCCCAGTAACTGGAAGGTTAGTAACCGGAGCTGCCAATGCAATATGATCGGCTGATGCCTGTGGGAATGTGTTTTGGTTATTTCTTTATACGTGATGTTATTGCTTACCCTTACAGAAAATCTAAACTAGCCGCAAAATTGCCGCTTGTTATTTTCACATGCAAATGAGCTTTTGATTTGCAGCAAATGTTTGCCGCTCTCCGCCGCTAGTGGTGAACCTCCGGCAAACCTTTGGCAACAGTGGACAATTTTCCGCAAGTTTTTCTCCATTAATGGATTGCAATAGTAGCATTTAGGTAGAGAAAATCCCTTTTTTATTTCAAAATTTTAAGAGTTAACATATTTACTTTTCAAAACAGGTCGTAAAAGTCAACATGAAATTTTAATTGACTGTATTTACTTTCTTAATACATATTGTGCACAATTTTTAGTGCATGTTATTCCCAAAAATCTAAATATTTTGTCTTTGTAATCTTTTAACAACATGTAATAACTTGCTCCACCACTAAAATGACTTTCCTTTTCAGCTGATGTCATAAAGTCCTCTTATTTTTCAACCCAATGTCTAATAGAGACGCTTTACACCATCCAATCAATTCCCGATGAATATATATATATTGTTGAATATCCTGTTTCACTGAAATATGTCAAATGGGTAGCAGACGCCAATTTATGCTGACTTTAATTGATTTTACGGAACCATATTGTATTTAATCAGTAATATTTTAAGGATTAGTTCACCGAAAAATTACAATTCAGTCATTGTTTACTCACCCGTGGCTGTGGGGACTGAACCAGCAACCTTCTGATTACCAGTTATGTGCTTTAGCCCACTTTAGCCCCAAATGTTGTGCTCAGTGATGTCATACAATGACAGTTTATGGTGACCGCCTCTTCAAGCTTCAAAAGAACACAAAAGTATTATTCAGAAGTCTAATTAATTATTCATGAGACTCATGATTGTTAAGATTGTTATTATTTTTTCTTGGAAATATCAGAAATCAAACAAAAGTTTAGAGGAATTACAGGCAGCCACAGTCACACCGTGTCCAAACCTGACGGCAAATGACGCGATAAAAGGGATATTTTCTATGATAATCAGAGTTTTTGTGATAACCAGCAGTGATGAGCGACGTTACATTCTATCGATCGCTTGTTTTTAATTTTCGCCATCCAACGGGTAACTCCGTCTGCTCTGAACTGGTCCAAAATGTAAAAAAAAAATAAGGCTGGGCATAGAAATGCATCAATTCTTTAGTAAGTTCTGTTCTCTGTTTTGTGTAGTTGTGTTGTGTTCTGTTGTCACTGTCACTGTTTTTAGATAAACAAAACGAGTTTTCGCTTGAACGCCCCAATGTCGCGAGGGGTGCATGAACTGTTGCTCTCGTGTCCTATCATGAACACACACACGAGATCAACGGTCAGTGAACATTTACACTCAATAATACATTATATTTCAGTTTCTCATCAAATCTTATCGTATACTTTCATAACAATCATGAGTCTCATGAATAATTAATTAGACTTCTGAATGATACTTTTGTGTTCTTTTGAAGCTTGAAGAGGTGTCACCATAAACTGCCATTGTATGACATCACTGAGCACAACATTTATTCACAATTTCTCACTTTGTGTTCAGAATAATAAAGAAACTCATATAGTGTTATAACAACACAGGGGCGAGTAAACAATGACTGAATTTACATTTTTGGGTGAACTCAACGTTTAAACTAATGTTGTAATGTGTCATCAATTTTGACACTGGTTGGTTTGGTATTTTACTGCACCTTTGTATTTGTCTATCATATTAAAAGCAGCAATATGTATATGGGTCATTGACAAATGTCACATAAATGTTGTCTGAGGTGATACAAAGAATATTTTTTTAATCTAGTTTAAAACATGTTTCAAGTTTGTAGAAATGTAATCTATGTGTCTATGTCAGTTTATATATATATATATAGAGTGGTGGTGGTGTAGTGGCTAAAGCACCGGGCTGTAAATCAGAAGGTCGCTGGTTCGAGCCCCACAGCCACCACCATTGTGTCCTTGAGCAAGGCACTTAACTCCAGGTTGCTCCGGGGGGGATTGTCCCTGTAATAAGTGCACTGTAAGTCGCTTTGGATAAAAGCATCTGCCAAATGCATAAATGTAAATGTAATATATACAGTATATATATATATATACTATATATATATATATATATATATATATATACATATATATATATATATATATATATATATATATATATATATATATATATATATATTTTAGGGCTGTCGATTTAATGCAGTTAATTCAATAAAATTAATTTTATTAAAAATAACGCAATTAATCGCAATGCCCCTGGACCGTAAAAAGGAAGATTCCTGATAAATGCTTGTAGTACCACCTGTTTACTCCAGGGGGCAGTGATTGAAACTTCAGCTGTTTGAGCAACACACAGTTTATACAGTGAACAAACACTTCAGCAGAACAACACAAACATGTGTTACATTCTTGCGTTCAAAACACTTGAAGGAGCGCAAATCCGAACTAATGGATCTCAAGATGTGTTTAAAGATTGAGTATTAAACTATATTTAACTTGACCTAAACATGTATGTTTATGATGCAAATTTTAAATATTTAATGACTTACAAAATGTCAAGTGGTTAAGTCAAATGTATTTAAATACTTTCCAAACATATTTTTCAAGGTAAAAAATATTGTTACAAATATGAATTTGAGTCACAAATTTTTTTATGTTTTCTTGTGGTTATTCCATTTGACCTAAAAAACAAAAAATGTGCATTTTCATTAAAATGTCATGCTTTTTAAAAGCTTCACACACATATGTGAGTCTCTAAAGGGGTCTTCTCTGTTTGTTTGTTTGTTTGTTTGTTTGTTTGTTTGTTTGTATGACTACAAAATTTACCTACATGTTAATTAATCTAATTTGTTATGTATTTTTTATTATTAATGAGACTCGGACTAAAAAACTCACTGATATTACAAGCGAAAGTCAGCGTGGAAAACCTGTCAACTGCTAAATGTGGAAATGTTTTCTTTTACTATCCATGACCTTTTTTTATCTTAAAGTCAACTTCCTGTCAATTGGAGCACTTTAACCATAATCATTCGGGTATATCTGCTCGGTCAACACATTTGAAAATGTCCCCTCAAGTTTGTTTGCGCCCACGTTTAACAGTAATGTTTGCAGTAAAGGGCACAGCGATTACGGACACGTGCGGCGGTTAACAGTAAAACACAAGGTGCAGAAAACCCCTGTTGTGTGTCTAAGTTTAGCTACAACACTGAGAGATAGAAATCAGAGAGATAGAAAGAAAGAGACCTGACAACATCCCACGATCCTTTAATCTGACTGAGCAATGATCATTGCAGTGTTGTGGCCGACACAAGACGCCACATCTGATGAGGGAGATTCTCACCGCGCTTAATACAGTGGTTTGGACTTACTTGACAGCATATATTATTAGTCATAAAGCACTTGATGATTAAGAGAGATATACAGATTAAGCTCTCGACAAATCACTACACATGGTTTAATTGTGTTTTGAAGACAATCAACTGGCGAAGAAACTCGATTGTTATATAAAGATGTGGCGGCACAGAATAGATGTGTGTCTGTGAGTGTGTGTGTTTGTGTTTGGCACACTCTTGTGTGTGAATCATTAGATGTTGGATTGCTCCGATTCCCAAAGTCAGACTGCCAAAATTCCTGCCGTGTGTGTTTCCTCAAACAAACCTCACACAGGGAGCAGGACTGAGGAGAATACACACACAAACACACTCTGATACATGTACACACAGTAGAGTAAGACTCAAATCAGTTTAAATGTCATTATCCATGCTGAGTATAATATGTTATTAGTGGTGTTTGTTAATAGCTTAACTATTAATATTGCTCACAGTTAGTGTTAGTGGTTTGAACACATCTCTAATCCTTAAGTATTAAACATTCAGTGTGCAACCACCCAGAACACCCTAACAACCACCCAGAACACCCTAGCAACCACACAGAACACCATAGCAACCACCCAGAACACCCTAACAACCACCCAGAACTCCCTTGCAACCCAGGACACACCATCCAGAATGACTTACGAACCACACAGATCACCCTAGCAACCATCCATAATGACTTAAGAACCACCCAGAACACCCTAGCAATAAAACAGAACATTATACCAATACCAATACACCCTAGAAAACGCCCAGAACACCCAGTCCTAGCAACCATCTAGAATGACTTAGGAACTACCCAATACACCCTAACAACCATCCGTAATGACTTAGGAACCACCCAGAATGCCCTAGTAACCACCTAGAATGCCCTAGTAACCACCCAGAACACACTAGCAATCATTCAGAATACCCTAGTAACCACCCAGAATGCCTTGGTGACCACCCAGAACACCCTAACAACCACCCAGAACACCCTAGCAACCACTCACAACTCCATAGCAACCACCCAGGACACCCTAGCAATTACCCAGTATGCCCTAACAACCATCCAGAATGCCCTATTAACCACCAGAACACCCAAGTAACAATGCACAATGATGGAACCACACAGAACCCCCTAGCAACCATCCAGAACACCCTAACATCCACCCACAATGCCTTAGGAACCACCCAGAATGCCCTAGTAACCACCAAGAATGCCCTACTAACCACACAGAACATGCTAGCAATCACCCAGAATGCCGTATTAACCACACAGAATGCCCTAGTAACCACCCAGAATACCCTAGCAATCACCAGAATGCCCTAGTAACCACCCAGAATACCCTAGCAATCACCAGAATGCCTATTAACCACCCAGAACGCCCTAATAACCACCCAGAATGCCCTAGTAACTACCCAGAACGCCCAAGCAACTACCCAGAACACCCTAACAACCACCCAGATAAATGTTGTAGCAACCACCCAGAGCACCATAGCAACCACCCATAATGTCCTAGGAACCACCCAGGACACTCTAAACCACACAGAACACCCTAACAACCACCCACAATGCCATAACAACCACCCAGGACACTCTAAACCACACAGAACACCCTAACAACCACCCACAATGCCACAACAACCACCCAGGACACCCTAGCAATCACCTAGAAAACCCAAGCAACCATACAGAACACCCTAACAACCAACCAGAACATCCTAGCAACTACCCAGAACACCCAAGTAACAACATACAACGATGGAACCTCCCAAAATACCCTAGCAATCTCCAAGAATGCCCTAGCAACCATTCAGAATACATTAGTAACCACATAGAACACCCTAGCAATCACCAAGAATGCCCTAGTAACCATCCAGAACACCCTTGTAACCACCCAGAACACCCAAACAACCACCCATAATGTCCTAGTAACCACCCAAAACACCTTAGCAACAATTCAAAATGACCTAAGAACCACCCAGAACACCCTAACAACCATTATCTATGGAAAATGCAAACATTTTGTTCAATATTGACATCATTTTTATCTGAAGATTTTATTAGTTTTTATTATGTTGATGTTTTTTTTTATTCAGAATTGAATGTTTTTTGTCAATATTCCCATACAGTTGCCTTTGCTTTTTCGTCTGTTTTTCTCACCTTCTCCTCCCTGTTTTCTCTCTCTCATCTCTACAGAGCAGATACAGTGTGGGCGAACGAGGCGTTAGACTGTACGGAGCTTTACCGGTGAGGACTGACACTGAGGGTAAAAGACTGCCCTCTGCAGGGGTGAGAGCAATCCCAGCATACCTCTATCTCTCTTTCATTCTCTTGTTGTCATTCTAAAGCGCCTCCTGTCTGACTGTTGTGGTTTTGTGGTTCTCTTGGGGTCACATGATGAACTGAGGGCCCAAGAGTCCCCATAGGGCCACACTTCACACCCACCAATACCTCACACACACACACACACACACACACACACACACACACACACACACACACACTCACAATTTTGAGTCAGAGCCAAAAACTGAACAGTCAAAAGACTTGTCAAAAAGTAAAAGACGGGAGATTTATACCATTGTAGTATCATGGTATTATTTGAAATACCTTGAAGTACCATTAAACAGCATGTAAATACATTTCTCCTACACAAACTCAAGAGTAAGACAAAAAAAATGTAATTGATCTACTTAATCCCGTCTGGCTAAGCGGAAACGTGATCATGGTCGAGCGAAAACTAGAGTGAACATCGGCAGGGCGTTTGATTCCTGGAGGGACCTTCGTTCGGTTTTGGGGATCAAACCCAACCCTGAATTGGCGTTCTTCTTATCGGACAGGTAAACTTACATAACCGCAAAGCATGTGAAGTATCTGTGTCATTTAGCTAACTTGATCTTCCATGCTAACGCTGACGAATTGCTAGCTACCTTGATTCGTAACTTTCAAATAATTTCAACGATCTTCTCTTTATGCTAAAAGTTAGGTTAATGTCAATGTTAATCTGTATTTATTCAGCAAGGTAAACTACAATAACACATTAAATGAATGCTAGCCAATGTTCAAGATCATGCAAAAACGTCATTCATTAGTGTAGCGTAACGTAACTTGGTTATACAGTAAATATACACATTCTATTGTTATAAAACAATAGCGCATCGATATATCAACATGTCAGTTGTGATGTAATCACATCAATACTGAATTGTGTCAACATATTTATAATGTACAGTCTATTTATAAACTGCTACTGTCATCATCCAACAAATTTAGCTAGCTATTGCTAAAGCTGGCTAGCTCGCTAATGCCGACATAGGCTATCGTATAAATCCAGTCAATGTATCATGCAAAGAAAAGTGATTACTTCAAACTACAGTCTCAGATAGTCAGACCGATATCAACACTTTGTTTTAGCCCTGTTCCAGCACTGGAGAGTCAAATATAATATACAGTCTCAAAATTTGTAGCAAAACAATCATAACTGTGTAATTTTACTTATGCTACCTCATCTGTCGGCATGATGTCGGCTAATCACGTTCAGCCTCTTTGTACGTTACGTCAATGTTTTGACCGATGCTCGTTCGCTAGTGTCCCTATGGAGCGTGTACGAGCAACATGTAGCTGCTGCAGTTCAATTAACGGCCACAGGTGTCACTAATAACACGTGTTTCTGAATCTTACACGCTGCACCTTTTATTAAAAATGTATAATGTTGATTATAAATATAAAAGTACTATATTCAAAGTATATCGCAAAATATTCAGATATAATTAAGCAACATCACACGAGCAAGAGTGCGATTTGGCCCTAAAGCAGTGCTGATTTAGGGCCATATAGCACGATTGCGAGTGTGATATTGCTTATATACAACATTTCAAACATTTTAATATGGTCACAAAAAATGCATTTGTGCATGAAACTACTTTCTTTACTTTTTCTTTAATATTGTTGTAGTAGTAATACGATCAAGGAGCTGTTGGGTGAAAACACTGACTGACGCTGACTCACGTCACCAACTGCCGCACATTACACACAAAAATGGTCTTTTGTCACCACCTGCTGGTTAACATATGTAATGTCACAAAATAAATGTAAAGAGACATTGCTCTTAACAGATCTGCACTACTCTTACACTTTAGTTTAGAACGGCAGCGAACACAAGCGGAGTGATACACACACAGTGAAGCGTCCGAGTGCTGATGGTGTCAGACTATCAGCACTCATGGAACGTCTCTCGTCCAATCAGATTCGAGGACTGGAACTAACTGTTATATATATATATATATACTGTATGTAGTTTGAGAGTGTAGGGAGAGCATCTTGATTGCGTCATTCACAGTGCATCATGGGAGTAGGCAGTTGCTGCAGAGCTCTTTTGACTTGCTTTGTTTGCTGATTGGTGGATCTCTCTACAGAATTATGGGTAGTGTAGTTCTTCACCAGGAATTCTGTTTTTTTTTTTTTAAATGACGTTGAAATCATGCAATCTAATGGCTTCAACAGAAGCATATACCAGCGATTGACAACCAGAGCTCACTGTTTGTCTGTCTTTAAAGTTTAATAAGTTATCGTTAAAATTTTATTCCGCTATAGGAGAAAAATGTATGCGATTTTTACACCCGAAAATAGACTGTTGCGCGCTTTTGTTATATTTCTTCTCATATCAGTTTGAAGTGATCGGGTCTTTTTCTTGGGATTCAAACATTATTTTCTGTGTCCATGAGCCCAAAGCAAAACCCCCTTTTTTTCCGTTTATGAGCGAAGATTCGAAATATCACGTAGGCTACTGGAAAATCAAACGTGGAAGCCTTTGTTGAATGCAGTGTACTTGAATATACTGTACATGCATATAATGACTGTTCTGGACTTTTTGCACATGCAATAATGTTTGTAATTGAGCGATTACTGTTGCAACACACATTCACCCTCAAAAATGAGTCACTAACAAAAGTGTGCACGTTTGAGTCAGAACTACCCAAGTTTCCTCTCTCACTTTCCGTCACTTGAAATGACTTCCATATTCAACAAAGCAAAATACATCTGACTCACTGGAAAACATTTCAAACTGTGAGAGTTTTTATGAATGTATCAACTCAGCATATGAAGTGAAAATTTGGGGGGAAATACTCCGAAAGACGTTGCTTAAGGTAGCTTTTCTATGAGGGTGAATGCCGTTGTGTGCAATATTGTGGGTGGAATCGTTTTAATTAGAAACGAGATGGTATTGATGTTTCAGAAACAGGCATCGTAAATCATTTATCAATGGTGGAGAGCAAACAGAGACGCTCTCGTGCTCTCAGAGTATCCACAGTCTTTGAAAACCTGGAAATAGCAGGATATCAGGGAATTTTAGATATTTCAAGTTTGATTTTCAGACCAGGAAAAGTCATGAAAATTAATTCAATATTGACGGTAGTTCCATTGACGACTATTTCCATACATCATTGTTTTTACTGTAAGATGAATTAATACCCTGTTGTTCATCATGGTAGGGTTTGAAAAATCTATCGTTATTCATGACACGTTTCTATACGGGAACTATACATAAAAGTACCCAAAAATTCCAAACTATGATTTTTTTATTTTTTATTTTTGGACATTTATAGTACGGTAAAACTGGTATTTAAAAAAAAAATATATATTTTTGTCTAGAGATATAATTTTTTATTCAAATTTTGATTCACAGATCTGGAAAATCCTAAAAATATATATATAAAAAATTTAAGTCATGGAAATGTCTATTGTAAATATCGATTTTTGTTGTTATACTCCGCTCTAAAATCTGTGAGTGAGAGTTCTATAAAACAATAAAATAAATAAATAAATAAATAAAACATACAAAGTAACAAATAACTATAAAATCTTGCACAATCAAAGTGATTGAATTAGTAAAAGAGAACAAATGAACAAAATTATCAATTCACTTTCTAGAATATGTTAATAGAGTAATTATTATACGTGTTAGTAACTACCCGAGTTTCCTCTCTCACTTTCCATTACTTGAAAGGATGTCCATATTAAAGATTAAATAATACCATGTTAGTAATTTTTTTATTTTTTATTTTTTTTGACAAATATTAAGTATAGTACGGTAAAACTGTGGAATTTAAAAAAAAAAATGTTATCTAGAAATATATTTTCTAGATCTGTGAAATATAGATTCACAGATCTGGAAAATCATACAAATATATATATAAAAAAATTTAAGGAATGGAAATTTCTATTGTAAATATCGATTTTTGTTGTTATACTCCGCTCTAAAATCTGTGAGTGAGATTTCTATAAAACAATAAAATTAATTTTAAATATAGTTGTATGATTTTCCAGATCTGTGAATCAAAATATAAATAAAAAATTATATTTCTAGGTAACATTTAATTTTTTTTTAAATACCACAGTTTTACCATACTATACTTAATATATGTAAAAATGAAGTCATGGAAATGTCTATTGTAAATATAGATTTTTGTTGTTATTATAATTTCTATAAAACAATAAAATAAATAAATAAATAAAACATATGAAGAAGTAACAAATGACTATAAAGTTTTGCGCAATCAAAGTGATTGAAATTGTAAAAAAGAACAAATGAACAAAATTCACTTTCTAGAATATGTTAATAGAGTAATTAGTTTACGTGTGAATGCATATAATTATTGGAGCAATTTGGACAATTATTTTGACCAATCAAGTTTGCACCAATCTTGTTAATTAATCACAATGGACGGGGAAACTTGTGGAAAATCAGACTGCAGTGGTTCAATTGTGTAAGTTGCTTTTTGTGACTGATTTTGCTTGAACTATTTGTTTACAAACCTTATTGAGTAATCACGAACGACTAGAAAAGTCTTGAAAAATAGGATTAAAGTGATTTAATTTTATAAATGTAACAATTGACCAAAATTATCAAGCGCTTTTTGAGAAAATCACATGTTAAGTATAAAAATGCGAACGCATTAATAAACATATTTTGTGATTGGAGCAATTTGTACGATTTATTGACAGTTTAATGCTGCTACTTAATCGCAATCATCTGGAAAAGTGGTTAAATTGTGTCGTGGAAATTCGTCTGTCTAAAGGAAGCCTTATTATTAATAACTACATTGTCTGGTGGAGAGAAAACAACAGAATAAAGAGTCATTTGGCAGCGAAGGGCTTTATGTGTGTAATAAACTCGTCTTTTTCATTATTCTCCGGTTAATTAAAGTTCTCTCACGGCATCTTGACACTTTCATATAAACGTGAAGACAAAAACACGTCTTCACAATGCCCAGGGTTACGACGAGCCATCTAAAAAAAGACTTCTTTTGCTCAGTTTTGCGGATGCAAACAGGCATTTACATATGAATGGTTTTAAAATGATCTGCCTTTTATCAAGCGCCTCCTTTTAAGAAGTCTGACTAAACCGTGGTGTGATGTTTGAGCTGAGAACAACCACTTTAACTGCTCTGAGAGGAAATGTGCCGTTTTTCCGCGGCCGTGCGCGTCAGGTGTTGCGGTGTGGGGTTCAGGTCTTTGTTCGGTATCTTTATATCTCCACACACAGGGTTCGGTTAAAAGTTGCTTCAGTTAAACATCCGCTCACTTGCTAAAATAACCCCCCCCTTACCTCTCAGCTTCCTCTGTAGGTGTACAACACACCAACACTTACACAAACGCAGTTATTTTAGGGGTTTATTGCTCTGAAAACCGCCAATATCTCTTTCTTTTGCTCACAAGTCTATTTTCCGTCCCTTTTCAGTTCGTGTAAAGATAAACAGCATGGGTTAGAGTTCGGCTAGGTGCAGAGCATTGCTCAGATTATTTGCTCTTGGGAGAATTTGATGAGAAATGTTCCTATAGAGATCTCTAGAGAGTCTGGAGTCGGAGCTAACATGCATCTCCGTTTGCTCTCAAGGAGAAGCCATTCAGATATTAAGGAGATCTCATTTGTGATTTGTTTATATCATGCAGTAACTTTTGGTGACATGTTATGGCCGTGGTAACCCCATGTCGTGCCATTTCTTCTCTAAGCCAAACATAACAAGCTTAACCATGTGAGTAGACAGCTGGATCACATTTAACCTCATCTGCTTATGTAAAGTTTTCATTTTAGCTCCTGTATAATCATGTAATCTAGACGAGCGCAGCAGCATGTTGTGTCGACTGCTGTGCGGACTTGCGCTAATTCTGGAAATGCTGTGTAGGGTAGACTAGCAATATCAGTCCATGCCAGTTTGGGTGGGTGTTTTAAAATGGACTTTTGTAATCACGTGATGAGGATTTATTGGTCTTCTGAACACCATAAACTGCTAAAGAGACAGCTGTGCAAAACTACGCACGCTGTTTCAACAGATACCTTAAAGTCAACATGAAACGCCTTTCGCTACCTGTTTTGTTTGTTTTGAGTGAAACATGATATTCAGTGAGGAATAATGGAGGGCGTGACTTGATTTTATCCAACATGAATTGGTTTGTTGGTGAAAAGATTTCATTTTAAATGACCAACACAGTTTCTAGACAAATCGTAAAAATTCGTAAAAGATTGCTAAATCGTGTAAAATGGTACAAGGTTTATTCCCATAGAGACCAACCAATCAACAAACAGTATTTCAAAGCAATACAATATGCAAATTGATATGAGCCTGAAGCGATCATCTGGGGGGGTGATATAACCGTGAGGCGGTCGTCTGACCGGGGGGGTGGGGGGTGTTTGATATGAGCGTGACGCGATCGTCTTGGGGAGGTGATATAACCGTGAGGCGGTCGTCTGACCGGGTGGGAGGGTGGGGGGTGTTTGATATGAGCGTGAAGCGATCGTCTTGGGGGGTGATATAACCGTGAGGCGGTCGTCTGACCGGGGGGGTGGGGGTGTTTAATATGAGCGTGAAGCGATCGTCTTGGGGGGTGATATAACCGTGAGGCGGTCGTCTGACCGGGGGGGTGGGGGTGTTTGATATGAGCCTGAAGCGATCGTCTTGGGGGGGTGATATAACCGTGAGGCGGTCGTCTGACCGGGTGGGAGGGTGGGGGGTGTTTGATATGAGCGTGACGCGATCGTCTTGGGGGGTGATATAACCGTGAGGCAGTCGCCTGACCGGGTGGGAGGGTGGGGGGTGTTTGATATGAGCCTGAAGCGATCGTCTTGGGGGGGTGATATAACCGTGAGGCGGTCGTCTGACCGGGTGGGAGGGTGGGGGTGTTTGATACCGACCGTGAAGCGATCGTCTTGGGGGGGTGATATAACCGTGAGGCGGTCGTCTGACCGGGTGGGAGGGTGGGGGGTGTTTGATATGACCGTGAAGCGATCGTCTTGGGGGGGTGATATAACCGTGAGGCGGTTGTCTGACCGGGTGGGAGGGTGGGGGGTGTTTGATATGACCGTGAAGCGATCGTCTTGGGGGGGTGATATAACCGTGAGGCGGTCGTCTGACCGGGTGGGAGGGTGGGGGGTGTTTGATACGACCGTGAAGCGATCGTCTTGGGGGGGTGATATAACCGTGAGGCGGTTGTCTGACCGGGTGGGAGGGTGGGGGGTGTTTGATATGACCGTGAAGCGATCGTCTTGGGGGGGTGATATAACCGTGAGGCGGTCGTCTGACCGGGTGGGAGGGTTTTTAGGGTCGCATCTTGTGACATCACAACCTGTTATTGGTCCATTTAGACGTCTTTGGTCCATGTTGCGTTCATATATCAATCGAACTGCACCAGAGTTTGTTTGGAAGCGGACCGAGACCTGCTATTCAGGCGGTCTCGGTTGTTTGGTGCGCACCAAGGTTCGTGTGGCAGCGTTCACACTTGAACCTACAGCACTAGCGAAGTCTTGCGTTAAGAACTGGTGGTGCAACTAAATTAAGCACTAAGTGAGAGAGTTACTAAGGTCTTAGTTTGAGCTTTTACATCCCAGCTGGTGCAACACTAGTCAGGAGCTTGCATTAATTAAAAGCTGTAAATAGAGTCAAATTAGATTTCATGTTCAAGTCATTTTCAATGTCATATTTTATGGTGTGACCATAAGCATAAACACAGCACATTATTGTACTTTAAGGGGATGTAACATTCACAAATGAGTCATATTCAACCACCGATGCCAGATAAAACTGTAGTATCGTTTGTGTGTGTTGTTATTTGTCTTTATCATCAAACGCACGGCTCGTTTTTCATATCTGTATTTTTCATTCTCGTCATCTCTGCCACAAATCTGGCACAGTCCCACGTTCTCTTTTTCTGTCTTTCTCCCTGTTGTTTTCCTCGCTTCCTGATTTGGAAAGACTCGTAGAGTCAATTACGTTTGAGTTTGAGAGATGGAGAGCGCTGGAGTTGCCATATTTTTGTATGATATTAATATTTCATAAGTGCCATTCTCAGCTGAGTTTCTAAGGGAGAGAGCCTATTAGATTCGGCACTGCCAGAATATTATTCATTCTCTAGAGAGGAGACTAGCGCCTGTTCCTTCCGTCATTACCGCTGCCGTTCTTGATTTCTGTCCGAACATGAGCGCTGTTCTGGCGTTGTTCGGTCAGAGTTGGCCGGGACGACTGTGTTTGTTGCCAGAATACAGTAGCTGATACAGTATGAAAACTAAAATCTTAATTCAATCTCATTGCACCAAAGCAAAGGGCTCAAAATACATTTTCTTGGTCTTATTTTGCACAATTTATCAGTGCATGTTATTAAGTGCAATGAAACATTTTCTTGGTAATGTTGCAACTTGCTCCACCTCTGAAATTACTTTCCTTTCTAGTTGCTGTCACGAATACCTCCAAATTAATTAATGTATTTCCCCTCCCCCTTTTCTCCCAATTTGGAATGCTGAGTGACTCCAGTCAGGTCTCCTAAGCAACCAAATTGGCCCGGTTGCTAGGGAGGGTAGAGTCACATGGGGTAACCTCCTCGTGGTCGCCATAATGTGGTTCATTCTCGGTGGAGAACGTGGTGAGTTGAGCGCGGATGCCGCGGAGTATAGCGTGAAGCCTCCACACGCGCTACGTCTCCGTGGCGACATGCTCAACAATCGATGTGATAAGATGCGCGGGTTGACGGTCTCAGATGCGAAGGCAACTGGGATTCGTCCTCAACCACCCGGATTGAAAGAGAGTCACTACGCCACCATGAGGACTTAAAAAAATAAATCGCATAAGTCCTCGTGGATCCCATTAGGAGGTTACCCCATGTGACTCTACCCTCCCTAGCAACCGGGCCAATTTGGTTGCTTAGGAGACCTGGCTGGAGTCACTCATCACGCCCTGGATTCAAACTAGCGAACTATTCGAACTCTATGATTGGTAGCCAGCGTATTTACCTCTGAGCTACCCAGGCCCCCGAATCCCTCCAAATTTTTAACCCCTCCCTTCCAACCACAATTATAATTTGGTATGGAACACCCGCTTTTCGCGATCCAATTCCTGATGCATTACATCAAGTCCCATCCTACATGTATTATCATTGAATATACGGTATGTTTTACTGAATTAAAATGGGTTACGCCAATAAACGCGACCATAAATTGCCTACGGGCGCCTTTGAGCGGATTTCGCCGCCCCAGTGGAAACGCAGCCTGAGAAAGCCGAACTGCTTGTGTTTTAGCGACACGCAGTAAATATCGAAAGCTTATTGTGGATTTTCTTTATCGTGATATATATCGATATCGTTTTATTGCCCAGCCCTACATGACAGTCAAGTCTAAGATTTGAAAGAATTCATAGTTTACAATTTTTAATTAAAGTGGCTATAAGCGATTTTTTTTTAATGCAATGGTATGCAAAAAATTCCATGAAAGATATGAATGAAATAAGTGTCATAAGATATCTCACCAGTCTCTGTAATAGCGCTAAACTCTGTAAACAGCAAACGGTCTCTGATGCTTTTGACCTGTCAATCATTTTACGTGTTCTCATAGTGTTTCAGCTGAAGCGAATTATTGAGGCTTGATGTCATTTTTATGCCATGTTGCTCATAACAGTTGTCAGTGGAGGGCGCTATTTTGCTGCTGTTGTTTTTGACAACCGTTTCTGCCCGTGACTGTCTTAATAAAGCCCATATAGTATCTTTGGAATGTGGGCGGGGTTTTGGAAAAAGTGGGCGTGGCTAATTCAATAGAAATTGTACAGTGGCTAAAAGAAGACACGAGTGGTAATTAATGTTATTCCGATGTGATGTGAATGCACCATTTCCTAACTGAAGAACAGTTTATTCTGATTATTATAAATAAATGTACTATTTATTGATGATTTATATTGCCGCTGTAATAATCCACAAATTGAGGCTGTGTACATGACATCATACTGTATTTTGTGTGTTTTGTATTTTGCATTTTAATCCAATTTTGATATATATGTTGCAACTCTTGGCAGTCCGATCAAATAATGCACACAATGATCACAGAATAATTGTGTTGTGCTTAAAAAAGCCCTTTAGTCGTGGTAACTCGAGTGTTTTATTGCTCTATTGTATCATGCTTAAATCCTTAAAAATATAAATCACTTCAGTCAATGTTAAAGGCCGAAGTCTATAATGAAAATGCACATGCTGGATTGGATCACACACACACACACACACACACACACACACACACACACACACACACACACACACACACACACACACATGACTTACAAAATCCTGATGTATTAATGTAGTCTCCAGCTTTCTCTGAAATTCAAATGTGAAATAGTCTCTCTCTCTCTCTCTCTCACTCTCTCTCTCTCTCTCTCTCTCTCTCTCTCGCTCTCTCTCTCTCTCTCACTCTCTCTCTCTCACTCTCTCTCTCTCTCTCTACTCTCTCTCTCTCTCTCTCTACTCTCTCTCTCTCTCTCTCTCTCTCTCTCACTCTCTCTCTCTTGCTCTCTCTCTCTCTCTCACTCTCTCTCTCTCGCTCACTCTCTCTCTCTCTGCAATCCATCTATTAGTGCAACTGTAAATATTACATGAGCCTTGAATCTGACTGGCTTATACACTTGCGTGTGTGTGTGTGTGTGTGTGTGACTATATTATTTTATTTTATTCCGTCGTTCCTTGTTTATTGCCGCTCATGACCTACTTCCAGTCTTCCATCCTCAGCACGGATCACACCGCTGTGCCCTTCATATCGACGGCCGTCCCCGTAGAACAATTACACGGCAAATGGAAATGTTTGTACTAAATAACACATGTGTAATTAAGCACTAATGAGCTCTTGTCAGTGTGGAATGTGCAATTAGACAGGTAATAGAAAAGCCTGGTGTGGCAGACGTGCTGAGGAGCAAATAGAGAGAGAGAGAGAGAGAGAGAGAGAGAGAGATGCAGTGAGGGAGGGAGGTTGGGGTGAAATTATGAAGACAGGAGTAATGTTCGGAATAGCATACTACCATATGTACATTTTTGGCAGTAGTATGCATACTGTGTGCAGTTTGCATATATTCTGTATGCATGGATAACCTACTAAATTGCACAACATTTGCAGTAGCTGTCAATATTGGCGAGGTTATCGTAGAAACCTCATGCAAGGGACATAATGAATGTTCCACTCTATGTTTTTAACTATACACCAGTGTGAGCAACAGTGTTCAGGTTTGTGTAGTGGGTGATGTGTCCGAAGGAACCAGCCTTGGACAGAAGCCATTTCATCTGCGTTCGGCCCCGTTTTGCTGCCGGCCCACCGGGAAAAGTCCCGGTTCTCCTTCTGGCCAGTCCGCCCCTGGATCAAAGTGAATATTGTATTTCTAATGGCATTACAGTTCTCCATGAAATTTAGCAACATTAAACTTATGTAACATAGTTAGAAGGTAAATATGTCATGATCAATTCTGAATTGTGTTACATTGTTTCAAATTCATTTGTGAAGTTTCATAAATGTATGTATGAATATGATGGTGAATACAATAAGATCTGCAGATAAGGGGAAAAATCTTCCATTATAAACACCCACACACTTGCACACATAAACACAATGAAAGGGTGTCATTTCGAAAGGTGTCTATCGCTGTTTTGGATATATTTGCATGTTAATTAGGAAAGGGGTTTCGGCAAAAACTTGTTCATTGTTGCAAGAAAACCTTAAATGAAGCAATCATTGCTTTGTGCAGTAGCAATGATTGTGTGTATGAATGTGTGTCTGTGTGCACTATGCAATGAGATATAATACTGCATTATTGAGGATCCAGCTTGCAATATGGATATATATTGAATATATAAATGCACGATGACTGTTCTATTCTATTGCACAAATGCTCACACACACACACACGCACATACACACTCACTCACACATGCACACACACACACACACACACACACACACACACACACATGCACACACACACGCGCACACATACACTCACACACTCACACATGTACACATATAATGCATATGTATGTGGGGTCTTTGCAGTGGAAATGTTGTACGACCCCCATCAGCTGTTTGTGTCATTATGCTTGATGTTTGACTGCAGTATAATATCACATTTTTATAGGTGGAGAGAGACAGACAGATGCAGCAGCCCATAAATATATAGACACTTGTGCAATTTTAGATATGAATCATATTTTAAAAAACTTTTTTCCACTGCTTATTTTTTTAAAGAAATAACAATAAAATATGATTCTACGCTTGTCATGCCAGCATTTATTTTTTCATAAATTTCAGCTTTTAATGAGACTTTTTTTACTGTCTCTTGACACCACATGATATTTTTTACTTTTATCCCCAGAAAATATCAATATGACTTAAAAAAACTGAAAATATGCTCATCATAGAAGAAGTGCATTTTATACATTTATTATGCATATTGTACATTTACTGTATTCTGGCTGATAACCGATATAATGGCCAATATTATAAATCTTTTGTACAGTATTCTGGCCGATAACCAATATAATGGCCGATATTATACATCTTCAGTACAGTATTGTGGCCATTAACCGATATAATGGCCGATATTATAAATCTTTTGTACAGTATTCTGGCCGATAACCAATATAATGGCCAATATTATAAATCTTTTTGTACAGTATTCTGGCCGATAACTGATATAATAGTCGATATTATAAATCTTCAGTACAGTATTCTGGCCGATAACCGATATAATGGCCAATATTATAAATCTTTTTGTACAGTATTCTGGCCGATAACTGATATAATAGTCGATATTATAAATCTTCAGTACAGTATTCTGGCCGATAACCGATATAATGGCCGATATTATACATCTTCAGTACAGTATTGTGGCCATTAACCGATATAATGGCCGATATTATAAATCTTTTGTACAGTATTCTGGCCGATAACCAATATAATAGTCGATATTATAAATCTTCAGTACAGTATTCTGGCCGATAACCGATATAATGGCCGATATTATAAATCTACTGTACGGTATTCTGGCCGATAATCGATATAATGGCTGATATTATAAATCTTCAGTACATTTTTCTGGCTGATAACTGATATAATGGCCAATATTATAAATCTATTGTACAATATTCTGGCCGATAACCGATATAATGGCCGATATTATAAATCTTTGGTACAGTATTCTGGCTGATAACTGATATAATGGCCAATATTATAAATCTATTGTACAATATTCTGGCCGATAACGACATAATGGCCAATATTATAAATCTACTGTAAAGTATTCTTTCGATAACCGATATAATGGCCGATATTATACATCTACTATACAGTATTCTTTCGATAACCGATATAATGGGCAATATTATACATCTACTGTACAGTATT
Organism: Xyrauchen texanus; assembly: GCF_025860055.1. Classification (NCBI taxonomy): domain Eukaryota; kingdom Metazoa; phylum Chordata; class Actinopteri; order Cypriniformes; family Catostomidae; genus Xyrauchen; species Xyrauchen texanus. The sequence goes on from NC_068282.1 coordinate 2,169,830, forward strand.
CTGGCCGTTAACCGATATAATGGCCGATATTATAAATATACTGTACAGTATTCTTTCGATAACCAATATAATGGCCGATATTATAAATCTGTTGTACAGTATTCTGTCGATAACCGATATAATGGCCGATATTATAAATCTACTGTACCGTATTCTTCCGATAACCGATATAATGGCCGATATTATAAATCTGTTGTACAGTATTCTGTCGATAACCGATATAATGGCCAATATTATAAATCTACTGTACAGTATTCTTTCGATAACCGATATAATGGCCGATATTGTAAATCTACTGTACATTATTCTGGCTGATAACCGATATAATGGCCGATATTATACATCTACTGTACAGTATTCTGGCCGATAACCGATATAATGGCCAATATTTCAATCTGTTGTACAGTATTCTGTCGATAACCGATATAATGGCCGATATTATAAATCTACTGTACCGTATTCTTCCGATAACCAATATAATGGCCGATATTATAAATCTGTTGTACAGTATTCTGTCGATAACCGATATAATGGCCAATATTATAAATCTACTGTACAGTATTCTGGCCGATAACCGATATAATGGCCAATATTATAAATCTTCAGTACAGTATTCTGGCCGATAACCGATATAATGGCCGATATTGTAAATCTACTGTACATTATTCTGGCTGATAACCGATATAATGGCCGATATTATACATCTACTGTACAGTATTCTGGCCGATAACCGATATAATGGCCAATATTTCAATCTTCAGTACAGTATTCTGGCCGATAACCGATATAATGGCCGATATTGTAAATCTACTGTACATTATTCTGGCTGATAACCGATATAATGAAGGCCAAATCAAAATACAGAAATTTCGAAACTATTAATACTTAAGGGACCGTGTGAAACTATCTTATGGGCCAGTAGTTTTAGAACCCTGATTTAAAACATACGTGAGGAACACAAATTATACTTACACTAAGAGTACTCCGGCTGCGTCCTTCTTGCTGTTGACGCCACATGCACTTGCACCTTAGCATGCATTTAAAACTAAACATATGAAACTCAATACAGAGTAATTAACCACATGTTCCTTTTCAACCTTTCAATCTAAAGACACATGCTGCAGGGCAATTGTGGTCTCAAAAATTTCACATCATTACAAACCCTGTCTCTCTTTTTGTCTCATTTTCACATATTCAGTCTCTCAGTAGAACAAGAGAGCATTTATATGTGCCAGGATTTGTTTGCAAATGGAACATAAGCACAAGGCTTTTAATGGAATTAACAGTGTGTCGATGCAAGTATGTGTTGCATTTTCTATGTTGCCACAAGTGTGAAAGTGTGTGTGCCAAATAGTGTGTGTGACATTCTTGTGTAATTAATGGCTCTGTATTTCCGCCCCCTGAATTCACCTCACACGACATGTGTGTCACACAAGGGCTGTACATCAAATTCACACAACTGGCCTCATTAGTCATCAGCTAACGAACTGTAATTATAACCTCACTGAATACACTCTCAAGCTCTTTATAAACCTAGTGAGTTGCCTTAATGTGTACAGTCTTTATAGACAGCTACATTCTATAGCAGCACCCTAACTGAAAAGAAATCTCATTAGGGACTGTTTTGGAATGCTAGTAAGACACATTTCAATATTTAGCTATTGCGGTATCTTAAAGTAGTTATAAAAAATGTATATTGTCATGCCATTGAACCCCTTTACACTGGTGCCGAAACCCGGAAAGGAGGAGGGATACGGCGTAGTGGAGTTCTTGCCGCTACCATCCACCCCAACGGAGCAGTCGCGGCCGCCTGAAAGCGGAGGAATTGGTCTCAGACCCCGCCGCATTTCAGCGGCTGGTAGGGGTCTCCTCCACCCCTGTCAGCGGCCCTGACTGCTCCAGGCGGTCGGCTAGGAGCCCCTCCTACCCTCGCGGTCGGCGACCAATTCCTCCGCTTCCAGGCGGCCGAGCTCCTCCGTCCTGCAGAAGACAGCCGCGGCTGCTCCGTTGGGGTGGATGGTAGTGGTGAGAACTCCACTACGGCGTATCCCTCCTCCTTTCTGGGACTTCGGCACCAGTGTAACGCAGTTCAATGGAAAGGAGGAGTCGAGAACCGGCTTGACAATATAAATAATATTTTAATGTAAAACTGAAACCAAAAGACACAAACATAAACACACACGTGACAGTCAGCTGTCCGTAAACGCTCTCGCTCTCTCTCTCTCTCTCTCTCTCTCTCTCTCTCTCGCACCACCATCCGCAGTCAGCCTTTATCCCTCTCAGAGGCTTAATTAGCCTGATAAGGGACCGGGTATGTAAAATCATGACCCGGCCCCGTACTCTGCCCTGTCACAGTAAGTTTTAGAGGTCGACCGATATATCGGTTTTACCGATTAATTGGTGCTGATAGTTGCTTTTTGGAACTATTAGTTATTGGAAAAATTCAACACCGAGGGTTGCCAATAGTTTTTGTTTGTTTGTTTGTTTCTCCATATTCCTCTGTGGCCAGATAAATATCAAAAGCTATAATAAGCTTAATTTGGTGAATATTTACATATAGAAGATTGTAACAACTCAAAGTCACTGTCACCATCACTGTTTATAGACTAAATCACGATTATTAATACAAAATACACAAATAATACAGTAGATGATTGTAAGAGTGCATGATTTGTTTGGAAGCACAGACATTTCAAAATAAGAGTCCCCAGTGTGTTTCAGGCTTGTTTATAGTTAAGTCCTGTGTAACGCTCAATCTTTATTTTATTTTTCTTCTGGTTATTATTGGGATTTTAGTAGCACGGTAAACTCACGTCAGGGGTTTTACTCATTTTGGACTCTCGTAGCATCTATGACTATCGGCCCCTTTCACCACCTTAGTTATCGGTATCGGCAGAATCCACTATCGGTCGACTTCTGAATCAACTCCTGGGACATGAAAGTGCCTGAAGATGAAGAAACACCAAAGGTTTCGGAGAGAGCTTACAGTATATATCTCTCCCTGCCAGTTTTGATTGACTATTATCATGCTCTGTCTGATATGCAAATGATATTCCTTTATGTGAGCTGTCTGCCCAACCAATCTTCAGTCTTCTTCTTCTCTGTTTCTGCTCACAGTTTGATGGTGACAACATGTACATGAGCGAGAACAACCAAGAGTTCCTCTCCCCGAGTCAGGTAAGATCAAACCCACAACCTCATGTTGGGATTTATGCTTTTTTTTTCCCCACCATTTTTCTTTGTTTCTTAATTTATTCAGAATTTTCCATGTTTTATTTTTTTGTACATCTTTTCTCATGTTTTTAAGCCTTTGCAATTAAGTAACACGGACGATTACTTTTTGTCTGTATCAAATTGTGTTCTTGATATCACAGTCTGGGATGGGGGGGATGGGGGCTGGGGGGGTGTATCTTTGCAATGCCCTTCGCACTCTGAGCACATGACCCAAAAGCTTGTATATTATTGGTCGGTGAGCATCAGAAATATTTTCGCATAATATAAGCACCAAGAAAAATGGGTGGCGAATAAGGTTTAATATTTTAATAGGTTTTAATTGCTGTTATTGCAAGACTCTTTATTTAAGTCTTATAATGACAGTAGATCTTAAAGGGCGGTTCACACCGAACGCGTACTTGTGCAAAAGAAGCCAGACGCAGCGCCTGCACAAACAGCTGTAAACAAATTCTGTAAACATTTTAAAGAAGTCAAAAGAGACACTGAGATGATCGTGGGGGGAAAAAACCCTGAAACAAATGGTGTTTTTTCCCTTTTCAGCCAGTACAGCTTTCTCTCTTCTTTTTTCTTAGCTTGTTTACTTTGAGACTCATATTTGACATCTGTCTGCCGATCTCCTTCGCTTGACCAAGTTCGGGCAGTTCAGACTGATTTTGCTTTAATGTCAACCAGACTGACCACAGACCAAAGCAATGCTTTCAACTCTACACGTCTCTCTGCTTTATTAACCAAAACACAAACAGTTTGCTTTCTTCATGTTTCACTCTTTCGTTTCCAGCATTCTGCATTTCCTTCATAATAATCTGACAGGGATATTTATTGATTTCTTTAGTTTTTTTAGCATAAGTTTAGATCTACAGCTGGAGTCACTGAGACAATTGAGTGTAATTGAGATTACAATAGCCGAGTTACGCCGATTTATTTCTTTTCGTTTTGAGGTAACTCGTACTTTATATTAGATTCATATGGAAATATTGAATAAACTCTAGGGATGCACCAGACCGACGACATGACATTTTTTGGCTGATATTGATACAGATTTGAACAGAAAACCCATCCAATGCCGATATTTTGCCACTTACCTTATTTTGTCATCAAATCACAGTTTTACTTCGAACTTCTGCTCTAAAAATATATGGGCTGGTAATCTGGCATACAGGGCATTTTCCCGGTGGGCCGACGCACTTTTGGGACAATCAGGGGCGGACCGGCCATCGGGAGAACCGAGCGGGATGGTGGTACAAATTTTGGGCCAGTTGCAATGTAAAATCCCGGACTAATTTAGCTTCCCAGTCCAGCCCTGTGAAGAGGTACATAAGCTTTTTCACTGTTCTATCAATAAATAATTTCCATTGAAAATGGATCAGTCCAACCCATGACAGGCCCAACTGTCATGAAGTCAAAGTTTTCTGGTTTCAAAGTGTTTTGGATGGTTTCTCTCATCATTTAATATAATATAATCATCTATATAAGTGCCGTTTTCCCAACTATCACGTCCATTTATGTCCACATTAACATTAAAACAAGAAAGAATACGTATTAAAAATTACATATTACCTTCTACATATTGTGGGTATTATTATTTGTGTAACAAGGTGTGTTACTAATTAACTATAATCAACCATCGTTTTTTCATATTGGTGTTTTCACTCATTGGTATGCCGATGCTTTTAATTTAGTTAATAAGTGGCCGATAAATATCGGCAGCCAATATGTCGGTGCATCCATAATAAATTCCTTACCACCGCTAAGATCATGAAGTAAATATGCACATGCAAACATATTATAAACTCAACGTTTTGCTTTCTGAGTTAAACAGTATATTCAATGAGAGGGCGGGATTGGATGATGAGAAGAGATTTATATGACAGGTGGTTGGAAAATAAGAGCTCTTGATGACGTCATCTGAAAAATAAGTCTTTTTCTGAGATGGGGCAAGTTTGAAAAAGATTATGAAGACCTTTGTTTTCTTTGGAATGACACGCACACATGGGGGGCGGGTGCTGGGGCGGGGTATCTCAGCGACCCCTGGAGTCGCGAGCTTGAATCCAGGGTGTGCTGAGTGACTCCAGCCAGGTCTCCTAAGCAACCAAATTGGCCCGGTTGCTAGGGAGGGTAGAGTCACATGGGGTAACCTCCTCGAGGTCGCTATAATGTGGTTCTCGTTCTCGGTGGGGCGTGTGGTGAGTTGTGCGTGAACGCGCTCAACAAGTCACGTGCTAAGATGCGCGAATTGACGGTCCTCCGCCACCCCGGATTGAGGCGAGTCACTACGCCACCACGAGGACTTGGAGCGCATTGGGAATTGAGCATTTCGTATAGGGTAATTCTTTAATTTATTTTTTATGTCGAAATAATTTCAGAGAGACAGACACCAACAAAAAGAATAAGATAATCAACTTCAGTTGTTATCGTTATGAACATTAACTGGCGATTCCTTAAAACCGCATAAATGTTTGTGAAGACTCAACTAATGAGATTGTGAAGTCTGAAGAACGTATTTATGCACGTGTCTAAGCTGTTTGTTTCTCTATGATCTTTCAAATTCTATTTCGGAATGCACTGATGTGTCAACGACTTATTAATATTTATCAGCCAATTATTGGCCAAATTAAAAAGTGCAAAATAGCCTTTTTTCGCATCAGTTGACATAATTGTTTTTATCTTGTATGGCTCCCTTAAAATGTTGAACTATCATGTGTTCAAGAGGTCCAATCCAAGTTCAGTGGTAGTTCATTATTGTCAGAACAATCAAACAGCTTTTCTACCTCTTTGTACATTTTTTAAAGTGTATCATTATATGTTTAAAATATTCAAAAATAACGGAATTCTATTTTAACTACTGAAATACTTTGAAAGCAATTCCATTTCAAAAAGTTCCTTTGAATGTCATGGATACAAATAAAATCCCATTGAAGCCCTTTGAATGGCCACACGGAAGACCAGTCCATCACATACTGCGTTTGGTCTCGGATCAGACGCCCCGCCATTCCCAGGAATCACCACATTTACGTTGACTGAGCTGTCCTCCGGCGACCTCTGACCTCGTCTGATTGTAGGGGAGAGATCGTCTCCGCTTGGCCCCTAACAAGCCCTCTGAGTGTTCAGGGTCACGGAGGATCGCCACGGTAACCACTGCGAACAAAAGAGTCTGGAGTCCACCGAGGGCTGACCTACAGCCAACTCCACCGATCGATAGTGTGCGAGCAAGAGCGGAAAAAATCGAGAGCGAGACAGTGAGAGAGAGAGACAGTGTGAAAGCTGAATGGAGAGAGACACAGACAAACACATAAAAGGAGAGAATTGATTACAAGGGAAAACACATCAATGGTTCTTCCGTTTGTGTGACGTTCCGTTGAATTTCCGGTGCTTGCTCGAAATTCCAACGCAGGAGTACAACTAAAGGAATACTTCAGCCAAAAAGTACACTGCAAAAAAACATTTCTTACGGAGTATTTTTGTCTTGTTACCCTGTAAAAATGTCTCAACATTCTTAAACAAGATACGTTTCTATGAGAAGCAAAATTGCTTTTTTTTTAAATAAGGATTGGCCAATGGGGTAACGAAAATACTCGATTCAAAGGGCAAACAAGTTTATTTTTCTTACACCTTTGGTAAATCGTTTTTTCTTGTTTTAATCATAATCTGCACCAAATTTGGTTCGATTTCTCTGAAGATTTATACTTAATATCTCATGCCATTGTTGCTTTTCAAGGGCGTAGGCTTGGTTTGAAAGTCGGTTGGGACATATATGTTGCTAGGATAATATTAAATATTTTGGTATTCAGAAAATGCAAGAAAGTCATTCTGGTGATATAGGCTAAATTGCATTATGCTACATCACAATGCCCCTAATCAGGCTAATGAAGCCTCAGAGAGGGATAAAGGCCGACCGGAGACGGCAGTGCGACAGAGAGAGAGAGAGAGAGATTTACGGGCAGCTGTCCGACACCTGTGTGTGTGTTTGTCTTTTTGTTTAAGTTTCTAATTGAAATATGATTTATATTCCAGTCATTGCCTCCTCCTTGCCCATCTTAACCCCTTTACAACTGTATACTGGCATCTTAAAATCCTGCACCTCTGACATGGCTTTCACAGGGGTGCGCTTACCAGTCGAAAAGCAGAATCCTCCATTGGGCTGTATTAAAAACGTTTGTAAACGAAAATGTAGCTTGTTTAAATCTATTCCAAGGATAGGATGTAAAATACCAAATGCTAATCTGCCCGTGTATTCTACAGAATTATTATAATTTTTTTAATCTTACAATTGACTGATTGGTGCATCCTGAACAGCGCTGAGAAAAGTAACAGGTGCCATGTGACATTACCGTTTGCGCGCTGATTCAGAAGACCCATTGATAATTATACTAAGCTCCTATAATAGTTGCTAAGATGAAAATAAATGCATAGTATAAAGTTCAAGTATTTTCTGTGGGGTAAAATTGCCCAAATGTTGGTCGGGACACGAAAGTTGATTGATATGTCCACATGTATACCTCTGAGTCACCCTCATGTCATTCCAAACCTGCTATTTTTCTCTCTCCATGAAACAACAAAAGAAGAACTTTTGAAACATTTTCATGTCAATTTTTAATTTCTACATGAAGTTTTATTTTCTGACAAAACTAACCAAATTTCGCAACATTTATGCTTATATCAAGGAAAACTATGTGCCAATGGGGTAAGAAGAAAAAAACTTGATTCAAAGGGAAAACAAGCTTATTTTTATGACACCATTGGCAAATATTTTATTCTTGTTATAAGCATAAATCGCACCAAATTTGGTTTGATTTCTCTGAAAACAAGGCTTAATATCTTATGCCATAAATGTATATAGTTTTAAGAACGTTTAGATATTTTTTTACAGGAAAACGAGACAAAAATCTAATTTATTAACAACATATAGGTTTGGAACGAAATGAGGGTGAGTTAATAATGACAGAACTTTCATTTTTAGCCGTACTGTCCCTTTAAACGTGATCTCATTCCCGAAAAACCTTTCGGTTTCCCTAATTAGCATTCTAAGTCTTCCTCCACCTCTGGGTTAACTTAATCTTGCGTTATCGGCCGAAGTTAATCTCAGTGTGATAGCGTAGCTCAAACGTTAGTCTTTGCATTTGCATTCTTGGCCGTAGAAAGTAGCTGGAAAATGTCTCTAATGGACTCTCTGTTTGAGTATGCAGAAGAAGCCGCGATGAGATTATAATCTCACAATTAGAGTAACAAGGTTTTATTGATCGCCTCCCGGAGCTTTGGTTGCCAGGTCAGCCGGTGATTAAAGTAACATGGCATGCACGAGGAAAGACGCGTCCAGTGGAAGTTTCATCTGTGTTTCTGAGACGTCCGAAGAGGAATCCTGCCATGTAAGAGGTTTCACAACAAGAGGAAATTGAGGTTATGCTGATATATCAGAGCGCACAATCACTTCAGCTTTAAATCTGCACAATTCTAAGATGAACTGATTATTAAGACATCATTATCTGTCCCTGAAATATTTCAGTTCTTCTGTAAAACATAAAATTAGATGGTTAAGAAATGAGAAAAACAAACGTTGTCCAAATGGCTTTGGAAATCCTTTTTTCCATTATACAACACCAGTTCCTCCTATGTTGACATTATATAGAATCGATGCCATATGATTCTGTTGAAGACGTCAGTCAGCGTTACATGTTTAATAGCTGAAGTCCTGGCGATGAACTACACTACCCATGATCCTGATAGGGAAAATCCACCAATCAGAGAGTTGCGACAAACAAAGTCCATCAAAAGAACTACAAATCAACAACTTTAAATAGGTAGTTTTATTTTTTCCCACCGTTTTTACTAAGGATGCACCAAAGTATCGGCCACCGATATTTATCAGCCAATTATTGACCAAATTAAAATCATCTGTTAATCGGTTTTAAGCATGAAAATGCTGATATGAAAAAAAAAAATGTGAATTATCATCACAATTTGTAAAAACCCATTGAATTCAAATGCACAATCCAGAAATAATAATAGCAACAATATGTAGAAGGGCATATTTCACACACTTAATTATACATGATGAGATAAATCCTTCCAAAACTATTTGAAACCAGCAAACTTTGACTTCTTAGACATTGGTTTGGTATTCATTAAGGCTACACAGTTGATTTAGTTAAGATTGAAGTCACAATATGGTCTTGCCCGATTACTAAACGTTGAAAATGTAAAAATAGACTGCATTCAGTGCTTCGGGCAGGGCTTCACGCAATATTGTGTAAACAAGTGGCGCCCTCTAGCGGTATGTATGGCATTATCCATTATACCACGATAGCAGGGCTGGACTGGTAATCTGGCATACCGGGCATTTTCTCGGTGGGGCGACGCACTTTGGGGCCAATAAGGGGTGGACTGGCCATCGGGAGAACCGAGCGGGCCAGTGGGTCGGCCACAAAACTTTCCGAATGGACCGCGATAAGCAAAAATGAGCCGCCTCGTTATGCAGAACGGACCACAAAACTGTGCCGCAATATGCAGAAATGGAACAACTTTTGGTTCACCCCTCTCCCCCTCCATCCCCCCCAAAAATGTTTAGGCCTATATCGGTGCATCCCTAGTTTTTACTGTAATTTTATTACATCATTCGCAACATCCATGTACCTTTGTCATTTTTTACTTCAAATCAAAGTTTGTAATGTTGCGATTCACGCCGGAGCTGGTTGGTTTGATTCATGGCTTAGTACGTGTTTATGAAGGATTTTGTGAAATCCCTTTGGCAAAAAATGAATGGGAAAAAAAGTGGGCGGGATCTGTTGTGATCTATGGCTAGTCGGTGGCAGCTGGTCCAAGGGGGAGGGGCATTCTCATTCTAGAATGCATTTGATTGGACAAAAATCTGTGTAGTGCAAGATGAGTCATCAAAATGTGCAATCCGTTTTCTCTGAAGAGAAAGACTACATTTGAAAGGTGTATATCTGCTGAAAGTGAATTTTGTCAACGTTTAGGCGTACACTAGCATATAGATGACCTCAACACTGACAGACATTGACTCATGAGTGTGATTTCATGATATGTCTCTTCTCTGTCTTTCCATCTGTGTCTCTGATTGGAGTTTGCACTCTACTGTGACTGGCACGTAGACTCGTGATTGGCTGTGATTGGGGGTCTGGTGTCATTGGCTCGTTTTCACTAATTAAAGTGTTTTTGTACTGACTGTAAACTCTCACCTTATGGAGGACAAGAATGTGTGTGTGTGTGTGTGTGTGTGTGTGTGTGTGTGTGTGTGTGTGTGTGTGTGTGTGTGTGTGTGTGTGTGTGTGTGTGTCTGTGTCTGTGTGTGTGTGTAGCTGGAGCTACTCTCCCTGCTGGTCCGAATTATGGCCGAGTACATTACCGTGATTTACAACTTCCTCCTGCTGTTTAGATTGAAGAGAGAAAGATATTGCCCGCCCCGGCCGCCCTGCCCCCACGCCCCACCACCACATGAGATCTTTTGTGAAATGAAAACAAAGCGCAAGCCTGACAAAATATTTCTATAGCCGATTGCTGAGCAAGCAAACAGTCACTCAGAGACAAAAGCAGAGAGAAATCGTTGGCCGAACGGATTTGATGTCACAGCAAAACTCATATTCTCTCGTTCTCTCTCACAAATTGACCCAAAAGTCTCATGAAACCTGTCAAGGACATGTTCGGGTCAGATTTAACCCCAATAATAACAAAATATACTTTGCATTAGAATTATTTATTTATTTATTTGTGACATTTAAGAACATTTCCCTTCCAAATTTCAATTTAGTATTACAATTTAAATTACAATTGTCACATAAAAAAACTAAATGGAGCTAAAAGTACGTTTTAAACCCCTTCAACTCCTGTGGACCCGCCCGCGGGAAATAAGTTTACACTTAAAATGCTCAAGTCCTCATATACAGTACATGAGTCAGGCTTTTCATAGATAACCATCACTTCTG
>NC_068282.1:2193500-2198500 GCF_025860055.1 Xyrauchen texanus
GCTAGCCTAGCCTACTGTATGAATGAATGAATGAACGAACGAACGAACGAACGCTCTAAAACAAAATATATTAAACTTGGTAAAACTGAAACAAGGAATGTGGTGTATAATTGTGTGAAATGTATTATGCAAATTGACTAGCAATTTCGCCAAACAAATATAAAGAAATAGGTTGCAGCAGTTTGTCTTTCGACTACACTTGAGAAATCCGCGATGGGACTGAGCGCGAAATAGCTTCAGTGACTTCTTATAGTACAGATTCGCTGTCAATCAAAAGGAGACGCAGTCTTTCGACAGATCCTCCAATCATCACGCGGAAGCCATGGTCTGGGCCAGCCCACTCCTCATTCACCCCCAGAGACGCTGAGCGTCCGTGGGCGGGACATAATTGCAGCATTTATCCAATGACCGTCTATTTTCGGAGCACTGAAAAAAACTGTTCAGAGCAGCCCCGTTGAAGTCAATGGACACTCGGCTTCAACAGGGAAATGCACTGACGCTACGGGAATGTATGAGAAGTAAATCGAGTCAGCCGACCTGCTATATGTAATGTAGCTGATTCTGAACGAACTCGTCTTCGAGATGAACGTGTTCTAACGCATTTTTGGTCAATAAATTGTTTACACAATAGTACATATTTGACCATTATTTTTTTGACATTATAGGGGAAGCTGAGCGTCCCTTGCAGTCTTAAAGAAATCCCCACTGATAGTAACACAAGAAAAAATTATTTGCCAATGGGGTAAGAAAAATAAACTTGTTTTCCATTTTAATCAAGTTTTTTTCTTACCTCATTAGCTATTTCTTCTTGCTATTAGCATTTATAACCTCCTCAACTCTGAAGCATTTTTGGGCTGCCGCCAGAAATTTTTCACTCTCAAATTTAAAAGCTCACCATTTACACATACTGTGGACTATCAAAGAGAATATGTAATTTTGCTTTCCAAATACATTAGTTGTACTACCACTGCACCAAAACACTACTTTAAGATTCCTAAGTACCGTAGATAAATGTGGAAACTGTACAAGTACTATGTAAATACCATAGTACATGAATATGGTAACCAAACAGCACCATGGAATTACTTTCCATTATGGCTCAGTGTTGTTAATACTGTAATTCCCACATTTGCAAATCTGTAATCGTTGCTGTACAAGAATTCTCCTGAGGATCTAACAACAGTCTCTCTTCACACAATACCCAGCTTGCCCCAATGTTTACAACACACAAGTTAGTTTCCTTCCAACAATTATGAGGCCAATTCAATATCAGGAAATGTTCATTTTCACATCCATTAGAGCGGACAATAACAGGGGAGGCCATGAAGCCGACAAAGACATCTGTCTTCAAAGGGATGTAAAACTATATAGTAGATTCATATCGAACGTCAGGCATACAACAACTGAATATTTATGGCATTAGTTTAAAATATGGCAAAGGAACACTAAAGAACGCAACCTTAGATGTAGTACCCTAAATATATCCCTGTAGTACCCTAAATATATCCAAATGTCACAACAATGACATTTAACTTTGTCTATAGTCTCCTGCTTCTCATGTGTCTCCTCTAGTGTTTTCACTCAACAATGTCTCAAACTGTGCTCAGATCTCAATATGAACTCACTAGAACACCCTATCAACCACACACCAAGACACTAACAACTATCCAGAACACCCTAGCAACCACCTAGAACACCCTAGAGACCACACAGCAAGACACTAACAACTACCCAGAACACCCTAGCAACCACCTAGAACACCCTAGAGACCACCCAGAACACCCTATCAACCACACAGCAAGACACTAACAACTACCCGGAACACCCTAGCAACCACCTAGAACACCCTAGCAACCACACAGAACACCCTATCAACCACACACCAAGACACTAACAACTACCCAGAACACCATAGAGACCACCCAGAACACCCTATCAACCACACAGCAAGACACTAACAACTACCCAGAACACCCTAGCAACCACCTAGAACACCCTAGCAACCACACAGAACACCCTATCAACCACACACCAAGACACTAACAACTACCCAGAACACCCTAGCGACCACAGATAACACCCTATCAACCACACACCAAGACACTAACAACTACCCAGAATACCCTAGCAACCACCTAGAACACCCTAGCGACCACTCAGAACACCCTAGCACCCAAACACAAAGACACAAACAACTACCCAGAACACCCTAGCGACCACACAGAACACACTATCAACCACACAGCAAGACACTAACAACTACCCAGAACACCCTAGCAACCAACTAGAACACCCTAGCAACCACACAGAACACCCTATCAACCACACACCAAGACACTAACAACTACCCAGAACACCCTAGCGAACTCTCAGAATGCATTAGCAACCACATATAACACCCTATCAACCACACACCAAAACACTAACAACTACCCAGAATACCCTAGCAACCACCTAGAACACCCTAGCGACCACTCAGAACACCCTAGCACCCAAACACCAAGACACTAACAACTACCCAGGACATCCTAGCGACCACACAGAACACCATATCAACCACACACCAAGACACTAACAACTACCCAGAACACCCTAGCAACCACATACAACACAAAAACAACTCTCAGAATGCATTAGCAACCACCTAGAACACCATAGAGACCACCCAGAACACCCTATCAACCACACAACAAGACACTAACAACTACCCAGAACACTCTAGCAACCACCTAGAACTCCCTAGCACCCAAACACCAAGACACTAACAACTACCCAGAACACCCTATCAACCACACAACAAGACACTAACAACTATCCATAACACCCTAGCAACCACCTAGAACACCCTAGCGACCACACAGAACACCCTATAAACCACACACCAAAACACTAACAACTACCCAGAATACCCTAGCAACCACCTAGAACACCCTAGCACCCAAACACCAAGACACTAACAACTACCCAGAATACCCTAGCAACCACCTAGAACACCCTAGCGACCACCCAGAACACCCTAGCAACCACATACAACACAATAACAACTCTCAGAATGCATTAGCCACCACCTAGAACACCCTAGCGACCACCCAGAACACCCTAGCAACCACATACAACACAATAACAACTCTCAGAATGCATTAGCCACCACCTAGAACACCCTAGAGACCAAACATTTCTCATCAAATTCTCCAGAGCAAATGATCTGAGCTATGCTATCCACTTTATAGCTTGATACTCTTAATGTATGGCAACAATTGACCCATGGAACATTCGAGGAAACATTTGAAACAAAGTTGATACTTAGGTGATAATTGTGAACTCTATTAAGTTTATTAATAAGTTATAAAAGTGTAACCTCTGAGCGATCTCTTTCATAAAATATTTGAACGCTTTAGCCTTGCGTTTGAATCTCGGACAGGTAATATATTTACGCGAGCTTTGTGATTTGAGTACAGTGGCAAGGTGAAATCTTAACATCCCACAATCCTTGTCTCTCTCGTCTTCCATGGCCGTGTATTTGCTAAAAGTGTTTGTTTGCAAGATAAATGGCCATTCTCCAGGCGAAGATGACAGCCAACACAAAGATGATATTGAATTGATTTCTGAAATGCTGCAGAACTGACTGTTTGATGTATACAGGCAGACATGAATCATAAAAATTCTATTAAAAAAGCTCTTGAATAGTTGACAGCGGAATATTATTTCTGATGATTAATTTGACTCAGTCATTATGGAGGGGGCTCCAGTCAGATCGCAGCCCACAAAATTGCTTTTCATTCCCTCTTGAATACCCCACCAATCTCTCTCTCTCTCTCAGACTTGCCTTCTTATTCCTTTTTCCCAAATTTAACATCACATGTTTCCTCCGTCAGGTCCAAAGTTAGATTGACGCATTTGATGAGAGGTGCAAGCATAGATATGGGCGCTGTGGAAACAAGAAAATATGAGAGCCAATCCAAAAAATTGAGCTATGAAAACGTGGTTTTTGCCTCCAAAAGTTGATTGTGATAATACAGTATTTCCACAAACTTTCCATGATTGTGAAGACAAATGAGGAATTTGCCAACTGATATGCTTCCAAAAAAGTCAATTTGACTTGCAATTGGATTTTTACACACTAACAACCACTCGGAAAGCTTTAGCAATCGCATTGCAATGCTATGGAAACCGCCTTAGCAACCACCCATAACACCGTAGCATCCACCCAGAACACCCTAGCAACCAGACAGCAACACTCTAAAAACCACCCATAACACACTGACAACCACCCATAATACACTAGCCACTCAGAACACCCTTGAAACCACACAGTAAGGCACGTAACAACCACTCAAACACCCTAGTAACCACCTAGAAAATCCTAACAACAGCATAACAACACACTAACAACTCTCGGAATACTTTATCAACAACATAGCAATGCTATGGAAACCACCTTAGCAACCACTCAGGACACCCTAGCAACCACACAGCAATACACTATTAACCAGACAGAACACCCTAGCAACCACTCAGAACACCCTAATAACAACACAGCAATACACTAACAACCACCAAGGAGACCCTAACAACCACTCAGAACACCCTAGCAACAACACAGCAATATACTAACAACCACTCAGAACACTTTAGCAACCACTCAGAACACCCTAATAACAACACAGCAATACACTAACAACCACCCAGGACTCGCTAGCAGCAACACAAAACAGCCTAGCAACTGCTCAGAACACCCTAGCAACCACACAGCAAAACACTAAAAACTACCACATAGCAATGCTATGGAAACTACTTTAGCAACCACTTAGAATACCCTAGCAACATTACAGCATTACACTAACAACCACACATAACAGCCTAGCAACTGCTCAGAACACCCTAGCAACCACACAGAAACACAGTAACAATTACTCAGAACACCCTAGCAACCACCTAGAACACCCTAGCAACCAGACAGCAACACACTAAAAACCACCTAGAACACCCTAGCCATTCGG